>NC_137691.1:3050189-3065189 GCF_963989245.1 Nansenia antarctica
TGAATGTGCTGCATGTTCACAGAGAGTCCTTTGATGTGCACAGGAGTTGAGAGGCAGGCCAACGTTGTTTTTGTTTTTTTTACGGCAGAACACACACACTACGTCCTTCCCATATAATAGAACCTCATCATCTGTAAGGAAATCATTTGGTGAGTAATCCCCCCCACTGCTACCTTGTTAGTGTAGAGTAGTGGGGATTACTC
The DNA here is from genome assembly GCF_963989245.1 of Nansenia antarctica. Taxonomy (NCBI): domain Eukaryota; kingdom Metazoa; phylum Chordata; class Actinopteri; order Argentiniformes; family Microstomatidae; genus Nansenia; species Nansenia antarctica. The sequence continues at coordinate 3,050,393 of NC_137691.1, forward strand.
ACCCAATCCGCTGCATTGCAGTGTTTCGACCTGACTAGCGAGGGTGTCGTTTATTTTCAGCTGCGGCGTGTGCGGCAAGACGTGCCGGTCGGCGGAGGAGCTGGTGGGCCACCGGGAGACGCACATCGGGGACAAGCCGTGGCAGTGTCACGCCTGCGGGAAGGGCTTCAAGCAGGCGGGGGACCTGACGGTCCACATGAGGGTCCACACGGGGGAGAAGCCCTTCAAGTGCCGGGAGTGTCAGAAGAGCTTCATCTCGGCCTCCACGCTGAGGGTCCACCAGAAGATCCACTCCGGGGAGAAGCCCCACTGCTGCGAGCTGTGCGGGAAGTGCTTCACGCAGAAGGTGCACCTGAACGTGCACATGAAGGTCCACATGAAGAGGAAACAGCGAGGGAGGGAGGGAGGGAGGGGGCGTGAACGTAGAGACCCACAGACGCCCGTGTGTGTGACAGCAGCTGGTGAAGTCGCCCCGACCGACGGACGGACCTGTTCTGACTTTTATTCTTGAAAAATGTAGATAAGTTTCAGTGTTGTTGAAAAGTCAATGACACACTCGCTCGCTAGTCAAGCCAAAACCGTTGCAATGCAATGCATTTGGTGAGTAATCCCCCCCACTGCTACTATCCCCCTACTGCTAATGCGGACCTTTTAATGAAACCGTGTCACATATATGTTGGCCATGTTGGCCAGAAATGTAGCGTTTGATGACACGAGTTCCCTTACCATCCTGACCTTCACAAGACAGTTCTGAATACCAACAGAGACAGTGGCAGGGTCGTTGAATGTGCTGCATGTTCACAGAGAGTCCTTTGATGTGCACAGGAGTTGAGAGGCAGGCCAACGTTGTTGTTGTTGTTTTTACGGCAGAACACACACACTACGTCCTTCCCATATAATAGAACCTCATCATCTGTAAGGCAATCATTTGGTGAGTAATCCCCCCCACTGCTACCTTGTTAGTGTAGAGTAGTGGGGATTACTCACCCAATCCGCTGCATTGCAGTGTTTCGACCTGACTAGCGAGGGTGTCGTTTATTTTCAACGACGTTGACATTTCTTTCAATTCTTCAGAATAAAAGTCTGAACACTTTTGATTGGCTGGCAGCTTGTTCCCGGTTTCACCAGCTGCTGTCACAGATGTGGTACAAAAGCGGAATGTCACAGCGTTATGTATTTATGTAATACTTATGTAATTATTTTTTTCCCCAAAACATTTTCACTCAGTGAACTCTTGATTTGCTCAGGCGACTGCCCTCCAGACAGTTAGTATGTGGTTACTGTTTGATTTCTGTTTATATTTCTGTTTATATTTATATTGTGAAAGTAATGGTGGTTGTGTGATATCAGTGTCTCCATATCTCCAAAGAGTGCAAATACTACTGACATCTACATATACTGTATCAAACTCCATGTCTCGAGAATGCTGTACTGTACTGTGTGTGAACCGTTTAAAAGGGATATTTCACACCAAAACCAACGTTTATCATTCTTATAAAGTGTACTTAAAGGGATAGTTCACCCACATAACAAGATCATATTTGTCTCCGAGTCAAACGAGGACAGACTTCAGTCCACACTTTGGTTCTGTTGGATCTGGGCGCTGTAATTAACATCTAATTGTTAGCATGTTTTGCCTAAACGCAATGCAAGCCAATGGACCCTAAACCAGGGCCATATTCCACTAAAGGTGGCTTAATATAGCGGCGCTATAATTAAATGCGGCGCTCAGGGACCTCGAGATTGGTATTCAAGCCTCAGGTGATTCCTCGAATGAGGATCAGCCTTGTGTCATCAGTGTTCACAGAAGACAGGCTTACAAATCTTCGATATGGGCGCGTGCACGCAGACATACGCAGCCCAGAAGAGTCGATCTGTCGAAATGAAGATACTCCACTCTGCAGGGGTACTACATTTGCGCAGCATTCCGAATTATTGATTTTTTATGAAGACGGAAAAATAAGATGTAAAATAGTGCAATACTGCCGCAATTAACAAGGCGAGGGAAATGGTTTGGCAAGAAATTGCTGACCGATTAAATGCGTAGGTCATACTAGCCCCAGTTATTGTTATATGTTCATATTTTAATAAATGAATATTTACTACTGTGGTGATATCAGCAGCAGGCTACAAACCGTCATATCGCCACAATGGCCTAGTCCAGGTTTCAGGTGACCTGATAACGCTATGAAAAACAAACAAGCCATGACTATATAACCATGACACAGTCAAGTAGTTTGTCCAAATGTGAATTCCGAAAAACAATATTAACAACAGGATCGTTGACACATCATGCATTAATAATAATTTATTAGTGGAAAGAACCCCTTCTAAAAACTCTCAGTCATCCCCAACATCCGCTCTCCACAGAATACGAAGTTCTCCCCCTAGGTAGAAGGCTTCTCATGCCAAGATGTAATTACAAGCTCTTAAAACTATCATTTGTCCCATTCTCCATTAAAACTAATCAATTCGCTCAAGCAGAAACGATGATTAGGACATGATCACCAGCACCTGCACCTTATCTGACACCACTTGAAGGGCCATGTGCAATATTCGAAAACACCACCTGAAGGGTTATGTGCAATATATATTTATACCAAATGATGCCATGTCCAGGTGGAAACTGCTGCCAATGTCACTCAATGTTTGTTGCTGTCCTGTTGTTTACTTTGTCTACTGTATGTTGTATGTATCGTCTCTGTCAGACACACACTCAGACACACACTCAGACACACACTCAGACACACAAGCAGACAGCAGAGTCCACACACACACAAACACTAATGACAACATACATAACAATAACAACAACATGCATTATAATAACGTTGCCGACACACTCAGCCACCCCCACAGTTTAATCTCCAGCACCGAGTCACCACAACAAAGAGACAAGACTCACTGGTAACAACTGTCTGACTGGTACCAGAGACGTGTCACGATGTTAAAAGAGGAAACACACACACACAAATAAGCTTCATGAACACCAGTCTTAACTCACCTCTTGGGGGTATGGGATGTAGCCTGCATACGCCAACACAGAAGTGCAGAACTTGTTAAAATCCTCCACTGTCCGCCTCCTCCGATATGGCTGACTGAATCCCTGCCACACAGAAACCAACCGTCACTATGGAACAAAGAGACACATAACGTAACATGACATGGTACACACTAAGATGACTTCATAACATGACATGGTACACACTAAGATGACTTCATAACATGACATGGTACACACTAAGATGACTTCATAACATGACATGGTACACACTAAGATGATTTCATAACATGACATGGTACACACTAAGATGACTTCATAACATGACATGGTACACACTAAGATGACTTCATAACATGACATGGTACACACTAAGATGACTTCATAACATGACATGGTACACACTAAGATGATTTCTTAACATGACATGGTACACACTAAGATGATTTCTTAACATGACATGGTACACACTAAGATGATTTCTTAACATGACATGTACACACTAAGATGATTTCATAACATGACATGGTACACACTAAGATGATTTCATAACATTGATGATTCTATGTTAGAGGGATGTATATCTCAGGCAGAATGTAGGTTCCTAACCAAAAATAACCCTTCTGTCCCACTATTCTATTGTGTTCCCAAGATTCACAAATCTCTCTCTCTTCCTCCAGACAGACCCATAGTGGCCTCCAATGATGGCCTCACAGAGCCCCTCTCCCAGCTTGTTGATCGCTACATGAGACCCATTGTCACCAACCGAAGTTGCCCTCTTATTTGAGAGATACAGGGGATTTCATCCAACAACTCTCAGAGGTAAATATCCACAGACCACCACCGACATCTATTTGGTCACTCTTGATGTAGTCTCCCTTTATACCAACATCCAAGTAAGTTCATCCAAGAACTTATACCCCCCTACTAACTTCCTGGTTGAGATGACATCCATTACTTTACACAAAAACTATTTTCTGTTTGAAAACAATTATTATCTCCAACTCCAGGTAGCACCTATGGGCTCAGTTTTCAGCCCAGATTATGCAGGCATAATCTCAGTGTGGCACAACAACCCCTTTGTCCAGAACATGTTGTTATTTAATATCTTATCCACCTCATTTTTCTGGTTTTCTGCTCGAAATGACATGCCCACAGTGAATATAGAATATCTCCACAATCACAAGGGCCTTCATAATGATATTGTTATCAAATGAAAGCTAACACCTGTGGGGTGGCTGTAGAAGTGTCAGAATCAAAATCTATGTTACTGTGTCAGAGCAAATAGAGCTAGAACATTATAAAACATCTCAAATTCAGTCTCCGCCTAAAAAAACAACAGCTTTTACAGTGAATATCACCTTGGAAACCTGATAACGAAGCCCAAATCATCTAGGAATCAGTACTCCAGGGTCTTATTAGTACTTGTGCCAAAGTCGATGCTAGTAATGTGAGCAAATGCAACTTTCTACCTGTTTTAGTACAGGTATGTTTAGGCGGACACCTATATGTTTAGGCCATTTTGAGATATGTTGGCACCATCTTTGACCTTTCTCATGTATCAGATTTTTTTTTTTTGGGGGGGGGGGGGGGATTTTTTTAGGTTGGCCGACCAATGGTATGGAAATTCGGCGTTGAAACCGGACATGACACATTCTCCAGTTGGAGAAAACTGGATGTGACTTAGGCCGTGTTTACCGTAAGTTTGTGAAAGTTGTGAAAGTTGTGAAAGTTGTGAAAGTTTGTGAAAGTTGTGAAGAAAGTTGTGAAAGTTGTTGAAGTTTGTGAAAGTTGTGAAAGTTTGTGAAAGTTGTGAAAGTTGTGAAAGTTGTGAAAAAGTTGATATCGATGAAGAGAATTGATCGAGGTAAACTCTTTATATCACTTCGGATCCCCATCGGGGTCCGTTGGCTCCTATGAGGTTGATACATTGGTAATGTGACTTTGCATCCTTCTTCCCTTCTGTCGTGAGAGAACAGTTTAGTCACCCCATTTATTTTCACACCTCTCTGCTGCAGGACTGGAGTTTGTCCTGCCCGCTTCTCTCTCCGGGGGGCCACAAACACATGAGCTGGCGAGCGTCGGACACACACCACTGACAACCGGACAATCTCATAATGGGATGCCTTAATTTCATTGCTACCACAACGAGCCCCGCGGACCAGACCAGACCAGAACAGAACGAGAAACATTATTTCTTGGTTTGAAAAAGACGGAAAAAGACGGTTTTGAGGCCAGAAAAGTTTCCCCCTGATGATTTGCAGCTTTCGGCTGTGGTGCACTGATAAGCGCGTCCAAAAACATGATTAGAAAGATGGAGAGAGTGAGCAGAGTGCCTGACAGGCAGAGCTGCCAAGAGGGGGCCTTCTCTCAGCAGGCTGGATTTCAGAGCCCCTGGACACTCCACACACACACACACATATACACACACACACACATACACACACACACACACACACACACACACACACACACACACACACATACACACACACAAACACACACAGGCCCTGGAGACTCCACACGCAGTACAGTCCGGACCCACACTAAAATATCTGCTTGCCACCCCTTTGCCATCCCATGTATAAATCTCTAGAATTGCCACTGGGTATAGGGTCAAGGCAGGAGGTGGAGGAATTAGATTCAGAGACTGTGTTACAGAGGTCTTGTAGTGTGATACAGGTGAATTCACTCATAGTTGCTGCTTTTGTTTTCCTGAGGTCGACTATGTTTGCGTCGGGGGTGATGCTGGCTCTAATAGATGTTATTTTATTATTAAAGAACAGTGCAAGCTCTTCACATTTTGTTGCTGACGGCTGCGGAGGGGGGGGGGCAGTGTTGATTAGCTTGTCAATAGTAGAGAATAACACTCTAGAGTTACTAGCTTTTTCTGCAATAATCATGGAGAAGTAATCCTTTCTAGCAAGGCGTATTGTTTTGTTGTAGGCAGTCATTGTGTCTTTGTAAATATCACAGTGGACTGTGAGCCTAGTCTTCCTCCATTTTCTTTCAGCTGCCCGACATTTCCTCTTGCTGTCATTAACACTGGTATTGCTCAACCAAGGGGAGATTCTAGCAGTTGCCCGCTTCCTAACCTTTAGAGGTGCAGCAATATCTAACGTAGTTGATAGTGTACTGTGTAAATTTAGGGCCATCTCATGTAGAGAGAATTCGTCGCTGCATGGCTCAATTGATCTCATAATGTTAGAAAACTGTGTTTCAGCATTGGTGTCTAAGAGTCTTTTTTGAACTACCGTTTGTATTCTAGTCTTTGTTAAGATTAGGTTAGTATCAAAAAACACACAGTAATGGTCAGAGATAGCAGGCATTTCATGTACTGATACGTTATCAATGTTCAGTCCTGCTGTTATTACCAAGTGCAGGGTGTTGCCATGTTGATGCGTAGCTTGATGTATGTGCTGTGTAAGTCCAAAACTGTCCAGTAGGTTCAAGAGCTCTATACTTTTGGGGTCATCCTTCTTATTAATGTGAATGTTCAAATCTCCATTCAAGATTAATCTATCAAATGTAGTGACGACAGTTGAGATCAGTTCTGAAAATTCTTGCAGGAATACTGATAATGAGCACCTTGGTGGTCGATATACTGTAATGAAAGTTGTGAAAGTTGTGAAAGTTGTGAAAGTTGTGAAAGTTGTTGAAGTTTGTGAAAGTTGTGAAAGTTGTGAAAGTTGTGAAAGTTTGTGAAAGTTTGTGAAAGTTGTGAAAGTTGTGAAAGTTGTGAAAAATGTGATATCGATGAAGAGAATTGATCGAGGTAAACTCTTTATATCACTTCGGACCCCCATCGGGGTCCGTTGGCTCCTATGAGGTTGATACATTGATGAAATTGTTCTCATCTGGCTGGGCACTGAAGAAGAGCTCCACAGATGTGTGTCCTACTTAAACAACCTGATCCCCTCCATCAAATTCAACAAGGAATCTGACCAAAAGAGAGATCCCTTTTCTGGGTACCCGGGTACGTTTACTTGAAGCAGGGTTCCCACGGGTCCTTGAAATCCTTGAAAGTTTGTGAACTTGAGAAAAAGAAATCAAGGTCTTAAAAGTTTTTGAAAATAGACATGGGTCATTGAAAGTGCTTGAATTCCCCTCTCTCTCTCTTTTTAATTGTTGTCTGTGAGCGGAGAGTTCCTATTATATACATTCTCATCTAGATCTGGCTGAAACTATGCCGTGTTGGGTCCTCGAATATGAGGGAACTGAGTCTTGAAAGTACTTGAAAGGTGCTTGAATTTGATGTTTCAGAAGGTGTGGGAACCCTGTTGAAGGTAAATTGTCCACCACCCTTTACACCAAACCCACAGACAAGAATAGCTTGTTACATGCTACTAGTGCACACACGCCTCCCCTCAAGAAGGGCCTACCATATTCTCAATTTCTTAGACTTAAACGCATCTGTAGTAATCTATCAGATTTTGAGAAAGAGAGAGATGTTATGTATAGGAACTTTGTCGATAGGGGTTATCCCAGAAAGTGGCTTGACTCTAACCAAACTACACAACCAGAATCCCAACCCAGGTGCACAGACCACTAAGAAATATTCATGTACCTGTATCACCACTTATAACCCTCTGAGCAATAATGTTCAAGATCATAGAGAGACATTGGCATGTTGTGTATATGGTTGCTCACCCTCTGCTGCTGTTAACACCTGTTTTTAGTCATATTTGGATCTTGCATGATATGTATCCTACTTAACAATCCAATAAAGCATTAAACTGTGTGTGTGTGTGTGTGTGTGTCTGTGTGTATGTGTGTCTGTGGGGGTGTGGGGGTGTGTGTGTGTATGTGTGTCTGTGTGTGTGTGGGTGTGTATGTGTTTGTTTGTGGGTTTGTGGGTGTGTGTGTGTCTCTGTGTGTATGTGTGTGTGTCTGTGTGTGTGTGAGGGTGTGTCTGTGTGTGTGTGGGTGTGTACGTGTTTGTGGGTTCGTGGGTGTGCGCGTGTGTGTGCATGTTTGTGGGTTTGTGGGTGTGTGCGTGTGTGTGGGTGTGTGTGGGTGTGTGTGTGTGTCCTATATAACCAACACCGCCAGGAGGGCACTGCACTGGAGCTCGAGGATCACAGATACACATACACACACACACACACACACACACACACAGCAGCAGCTGAACAGCGGGGCGAGACACAGAGAGAGAGAGAGAGAGAGAGAGACTTGGAAGACTACACTACAGTTCCCTACTTGTGAGTAAACCGTTTAACACTACAACAGCCGTGTCTATTTTACCTACTAGTAGAGCCTGCCTCCTACACAGAAAAACTGCAAAACAGCTTTATACTATCTTATCCTGAAGTTATTTTGAAAATGTAAGGATTTTGTTACTCACAGGGGTCACCCCACTCCTATTAATACACACCTACACCCTACTGCTTTAATACACACCTACACCCCACTCCTTTAATACACACCTACACCCTACTGCTTTAATACACACCTAAAGCAGTAAGGTGTAGGTGTGTATTAAAGCAGTAGGGTGTAGGTGTGTATTAAAGCAGTAAGGTGTAGGTGTGTGTTAAAGCAGTAGGGTGTAGATGTGTATTAAAGCAGTAGGGTGTAGGTGTGTATTAAAGCAGTGGGGTGTAGGTGTGTATTAAAGCAGTAGGGTGTAGGTGTGTATTAATTAATTAATTAATTTATTTATTTACCAGGGACAGTGCACATTAATCAACAAATCAGTTTCCACATCAATGTAAATGTGCCAGAGTTAGCTCATGAGCTAATTTCCATCTGTAGTCCCTGAGCAGGCTATTACAAAATGAATGGTGTCGTGTCATTAAAAACATCAGCAAGCACAACAAAACGACACAACAGGCAATACACTACATGGCAATACAAGATAAGCAAGCACAGCAAAATGACGCAACGTTGCAACACAATACAAAACAAGACAATACACAGATACATAACAAAGTGACCAATATAATTAAAAACAGTGTTTACGAGCAACGCTTGAAATGAGTCATGATCACAAATTTGGTTTAGTTTAAGCCACCCCTTAAGTTTAAGTTTAAAAGTTAGAAAGTTATTGCACTCTCTTAGATCAATAGGAAGAGTATTCCAGTAATGGTTTGCCCAAACTTACTACGTCTAAATGGTACATCACAGTCTCCTCTAGTAGTTGCCCTTGTGGCCCTGCTGTTACTATCCTTCTGAGTTATAAGGTGATGGAGCATTCCAAACCGTGGCTCCCAGACTTTGGAATGCTCTTCCCTTGGATCTTAGATCAGCGGTCTCAGTCGAGGCTTTTAAAAAACAGCTTAAGACTGTCCTGTATAGACAGGCTTTTGGCTAACCCCAAAAGCCTGTCTTATTTGTGTTTTCTTGGTGTTAAGTTTGAGACAACAACAACAACATGTCTCTATACAAACCCAGTGTTGCACCTCACGGTCCGTTTTAGAAAGCGCTTTTGACGCTGTTGGTAAAGGATAAAGCATTTATGTCAAAGGGATCTCATTCGCAGATCGCTACCGATTAAACGTTGTTGTTGTTGTGAAAAAGGTGGGAGGCCTAGTTGTGACCTCCTCTGTGTTTCCTCTGTGCAGGCATCGTCCTCCCCCAGCCCCGGCTGAAGCCATGGCCAAAAACCTGCTGAAGAACCCCCACGGGGACGGTAAGGAGCCATTTTGTCTGAAAGGCCATTTCCTGGGTTTCAGCGGCCAGCGTTATCTATCACAGTGACCTGCACTAGAGGTCTGCACGGGCCTGAAATCGTCCCAAGCCCGTGGCCCGTGGCAATCGGCCCTAATCTGTTCATGGCGTCAGGCTTGCAGACCTCTAACCTGCACACACTGTCACCCGCTAAACCGTAACAGCTGTGATGCTCGGATTTAGTGGTACTGAAGGTTACCACTGAGCGTAAAGTCCTGGGGCCTCATTTATAGAAAGTACTTTGGATCAAATTTGGTCTTACCCGTGTCGTACGTAGAAAACCACGTCAACGGAGTGATTTATACAATTTCAACGTGAGACGATTTGACCGTGGAAACGAACGTAGCTCTACGTCGGGTATTGACCTTGCGTACGCACATTACCTACTGGTTATGCGGAGGTATTACAGACATTGTGAGCCGCACTGCCTACTGTAATTCATGCGAAGTGAATGTGGCTCGTAATAAAATTAATGATGTTGTTATCAGCCGAGAAAATTTGTTTGATTACGATTGAAAGGGAACTGATGTTTATGATTGTATTTCAGTCTTCCTTTATAATTATTCCCCCCTTCAACATGCCTAGTGCGCTCCACAACGGACCTTGCCCGGCCACGCGCTAAATTATACTGGATTATTCTTTTCACCTGATAAGAATAAGACCATTATAATATTACAGTATAAGCAGCACTCAAGTTGAGGGGGGATTAGGGGGGATGGCATCCCCCCGAAATAAAAACGGTCAAAATCATCCCCCTTCTAACATTGCCATCCCCCCTTTCCATACCTTATGTAATTTTATCAATGAACGTGGTGTTACTGCTATTTCAACATTTAGTTTTGCGCATATTGAGTAAAATACTGTGGGCGAGGGAGGGGGCACGCACACATGCAATTACATTTTTACGAAGTTACGAAGTCACTGACGCTGTGGGGATGCTAAAATTGTCCTGATAAAATCCACCACCTTGTGGCATTTGCCTGGTTAGTTGTCATGATCAAACGTTAAGTCACCCTTCTCTGCCCTCTCCCGCTTCCAGACGAACGCCTACCCTATATTATAGCACTTGGCTTAATTCAGTCGCTATAATTGAGCCGCTATTCACCTGCGTTCAATTTAAAGTATATTTGGTATTTATAGAAGGAAGCACGTACGCAATTTTAAACAAGCGCAGCTAGTTTTATAAATAATGCTTACGTCCGTTTAGAAAAATGTGCTTACGTGAAAGTCAAAGATGACGTTCAAGTACTTTTTTACAAATGAGACCCCTGGTGTGTGTGTGTGTGTGTGTGTGTGTGTGTGTGTGTGTGTGTGTGCCCAGATATGTTCGGATCCTGGGACCTGCTGGAGAATGGTGGGGACGAATGGAAGGTGGAGAAGTTGGGGGTCGACGGTCCCAACGACATTCAAACAGGCTTTTGCACGTCCTACGAGTGAGTTGGTGTGTTTGTGTGTGTGTGTGTGTGAGTTGGTGTGTGTGTGTGTGTGTGTGTGTGGGTTGGTGTGTGTGTGTGTGTGTGTGTGTGTGTGTGTGTGTGTGTGTGGGTTGGTGTGTTTGTGTGTGTGTGTGTGTGTGTGGGTTGGTGTGTTTGTGTGTGTGTGTGTGAGTTGGTGTGTGTGTGTGTGTGTGTGTGTGTGTGTATGTGTGGGTTGGTGTGTTTGTGTGTGAGATGAGGTGAGTGTGTCTTTAAGGTCCGTCGTAGTTAGAGCCCTAGTGGATAGTCTGGAAAGCTCCCCTTGTCCTAGGCTGGGTGAGTGAACTTGTCTGTCTCTCTCTCTAGGCTGACCTGTCTGTCTCTCTCTAGGCTGACCTGTCTGTCTCTCTATCTCTCTCTCTCTCTGTCCTATAGGCTGTGAGTGTGAACTTGTCTGTCTCTCTCTCTCTAGGCTGTGTGAGTGAACTTTTCTGTCTCTCGCTAGGCTGACCTGTCTGTCTCTCTCTAGGCTGACCTGTCTGTCTCTCGCTAGGCTGACCTGTCTGTCCCTCTCTAGGCTGACCTGTCTGTCTCTCTCTAGGCTGTGTCTGAAGAGACAGGTGGTTAACCTGGAGGCGGAGGGCTTCACACCTGACGACCTGGACGCCCGGCCTCCTATCACTGTGAGGGACTGGTGAGACACACACACACACACACACACACACACACACACACACACACACACACATACATACAAAGACACACAAAAACACAATGTACTGATAAAACAGCCTAATGGTCATGATAAAGTACATATCGTACAGTACACACTCAGAATCAGAATCAGAATAATTGTTATTACATCCCAAAGTACACCTAACCCTAACCCTAAGTACAAGAGTAGAATTTTTTGGGTTAGGGTCCTCAACATTGGCATTGCAGCATCAAGATACACAATAACATTGGTACCACAAGGCTTAAACATTTAAACAAACTACTTTTTTGCACTGTTGTGTCTAGAGACAGACGACAGTTAGGCTACAAATCCAGTTGGTTAAAATACTGTGATCTGACGCTGCCGGATCGATGAGAAAGAGGTGATTGTACGTTGTCAGAAGGTTCGAGTATGTGCAAAAGAAAGAAACTGTAATGTTGATACTGGATTTTTGGTGCAAGGTCTGTTCAGCCATGTTTGAACTTAAAAAAGCCAGTGAGAAGTACAGAAAGACTGTGTAAGGTAGGGAGATGAAATGGAGAGGGAAAGGTATTCTGCTGATGAGAAGATGGATAGGGGTTACTAAGCGGCAGAGGTTGTACATTGTTTCTTTTCATTGTATTTTATCTTTACCTTTTCTTTTTACTGTTTTCCCCTGTATTCATTCTATGCGTGTATATGTTTTATTATATTCACTTTATGTTCTTATTCCTGTTGTAAATCACTTTGAGCTGCATTTCTTGTATGAAAGGTGCTATATAAATAAAGCTTTACTTACTTACTTTACTTACAATCACAATAATAGAGCGACACTCCTATTGGTTGGTGTGTTGTTGATGCTGTTGTGTTGACCATCCAGGTACTGCGACAGGTCAAACCTTGGCTCTACCTACCAGCTGACTGTGCGTCTGCAGGACCATAACCAGAAAGTCCTGAAGGAGTTCAAACACTTGGTGACCCTCAGTGGTGACGACTCCTGGAGACAGGTAGACACACACACACACACACACACACACACACACACACACACGCCACACCCGAGCGTGCATTTCAATTTCATTTCAAGCCCTTAAACTCGGGGACCACTGAGGTGGGGCTGAGTGTACAGGATATACACATACAAATAGATATGCAATGGTCCATACACACTGACGCACACACACACACACACAACACCACACCACACACACACACACAACACCACATCACACACACACACACATCACACCACACCTACGCACACACACACTACACCCACGCATGCGCACACCTCACCACACACACACACACACACACACAAACCCATACCACACACACATCACACCACACCCACACCCACACACACACACAACACCACACCACACACACACAACACCACATCAAATCACACCACACACACACACATCACACCACACCTACGCACACACACACTACACCACACCACACACACACACAACACCACATCACACCACACACACACACACACACACATCACACCACACCTACGCACACACACATCACACCCACGCATGCGCACACCTCACCACACCTACGCACACACAACCCCATACCACACACACATCACACCACACCCACGCACGCGCACACCTCACCACACCTACGCACACACCGCAAACACACACACACACACACACTAACAATATTATTATTATGGTTATTATTATGATTATGATTATGATGATGATTATTATCATCATCACAGTGCTGAACATGCTCTCTGGTCTCTTCTGCTCCCCTCAGGTGAACCACACGTTCTGTGACTACGGCGCCGGCGTGCGCTTCATCTCCTTCCAGCACGGAGGAAGAGACAACAAGAGCTGGGCCGGCTGGTACGGCGTCAGAGTCACGGGAAGCTCCGTCATTGTGGGCTAAGAGAGGGAAGGAGGAAGGGGGGAGGAGGGGGGTTCCATTTTTCCATTAAAAAAATTAAAAAAAGTAATCTTAAGCACACTTGCTTTTCACCTTTTTCGATCAAACTCTTTTTTTGGACTATCACATGCACATACACCTAAATAGACTTTGATTATTAAAAAAATAATAAATAATGTACTGGATAATGATATGATTATGTTCTAATTGGGAATGATATGTACTGACAATAATGTCATGAACTAATTGATGATGATTTATGCAGTAATGATGTTTTTGGATGCTTTATGCTTATTTTGGGTTTAGGAATAGTAAATAATTACTATGTATTGATAACATAACAATGTATTATGCATTTGGTTGGTAGATGGCTATTAATGTAGGACTTAATCATTTTCTGTTATATAACAATTAGGGGCCGGATTGTTATGGCCATTTTTACTTTGGGCTTTTATTTGTGGACTTCTTTTGGAATCCCCACTAACCAATCAGGGTTGTTCATCATGCGGTCACTCTTTGACTGGCAGGCGCGTCTCTTCATCGTGTCAATGAGAATAATAAAACACTTCCTCAACCAATCAGGGCTTCGCTTCTTTTGTTGTGTTACGTTTTAAATGGGTAATGAAGAAGATAAAGATAAACAAGAGAAGAAGATGAAGGCATCATTGCATTGGCAGTTTATTTATTTTTATTTTGTTATTATTGTTGAAGCTCGTCCCTTGTGCAAAGCAACAAGGGACAATAAGGGTTTATTAATTAAAAGGTTAATTATAAAAGGGAGATTATGTGTTCTAAATATTCTGTTCATGTGGCATCCTAGTCTAGTCCATCCTAGTCTAGTCCATCCTAGTCTAGGTCCATCCTAGTCTAGTCCATCCTAGTCTAGTCCATCCTAGTCTAGGTCCATCCTAGTCTAGTCCATCCTAGTCTAGGTCCATCCTAGTCTAGTCCATCCTAGTCTAGGTCCATCCTAGTCTAGTCCATCCTAGTCTAGTCCATCCTAGTAGTTACCTTCCAGCATGGCTGTCTAGTGACTAGGTTACCTTCCAGCATGGCTGTCTAGTTTACATTTACATTTTTGGCATTTAGCAGACGCCTTATTCCAAA
>NC_137691.1:3110851-3118351 GCF_963989245.1 Nansenia antarctica
CTCATCAATGCACAGATGGGGCTTGGCCCCAAATGCGTCGTGCGAGTGTGGCGCAGAGGACCAAACCGCAGACCATATTATCCTGGATTGCCCGGTGTACCACCCACCCAACGGGATGCATGGTCTGTCGGTATTAGATGACGAGACGATGACGTGGCTTCTGGAGGGGTGTCCAGAAATATAGCCCGGGTGAGCCCCTCAACCAGGTCTCGGGGTGGTAAAAGGGTAGCCCCTCGGCCCCGAGCCTGGTGGAGTGGAGAGGAAAAACAACTACCCATACGCCGAAGAAGAATGATGCCATGCACACAGTCAACGCATCCGGCGCCAGAAGCAGCAAAGCAACCCCGAAACATCTGTGAACCTCCACCACGTTTGACTGTAGGGACCGTGTTCTTTTCTTTGAAGTCTCTAAATGAGGGGAACCTCAGTCGACTTTTGAGTTTAAATAAAGGTTGAATGAAGGAAGGCCTCATTTCGTTTTCTGTAAACAGTAGAATGATGTGCTTTACCAAAAAAGCTCTATTTTGGTCTCATCTGTCCTCGGGGCGTTCTCCCAGAATGATCTTGGCTTCCCCCAGGTAAGTCCAGTCTGGCTTTTTTATGTCTCTGTGTCAGCAGTGAGGTCCTCCTGGGTCTCCTACCATAGCGTCCCATTTCATTCAGATGGCGGAGGATAGTGCAAGCTGATACTGTTGTATACCCTGTGTCTGCAGGTCAGCTTGAATTTGTTTGGAAGTTGATCAAGGTTTTTTTTATCCACCCTTTGAACAATCCTTCCTTGCAATCTTTCATCAATGTTTCTCTTCCGTCCACGTCCAGGGAGGTTAGCTACAGACAATTCCATGGGCTGTAGACTTCTTGATGACATTGCACACAGCGGACACAGGATCATTAAGATCTCTGGAGAGAGATGGACTTGAGATTGTCCGTGCTTTTCCACAACGTTGGTTCTCAAATCCACAGACAATTCTTTGCTCAGTGTGATACACAACAGACACACAACACAAATGTTGAGTCAACTTTTGAGTCAACAACCAAGTGTGTTCTATATTGCCAGCACCTGTTACTTGTCACAGGTGAGTTTAAATACAAATTAAAGCAGCATTACATGCTTGAAATACAATTATTTGAAAAATGCAATTTTGCCAATCATTTTGGCCAGTCCATTTTTTTTTGTTCTGTGTGGAATGATATCAGATTCTTCTCTTCTGCTTTTTTGTGTTGTTCCAATGCAGACAGAAGAAATAAACATGAGAATACCAAAACATTTGTTATTGCAACAAACTATTTTCTGGGAGAAGTGCATTGTCTGACATGATGTCCATGATTGTATATACGTGTGTGTGTGTGTGTGTGTGTGTGTGTGTGTGTGTGTGTGTGTGTGTGTGTGTGTGTGTGTGTGTGTACACACAGTACAGAGGACTCTTCTACAGACCTGGCTTCTACACACAACATACTCAAGTCAAATAGTTTTTGTTTTGTTTTTCTTAATCAAAATACACTCACTAATTAGGCTACTACTTCAAATGTAGCTAGGCATTTGGTAGATCATAACAATTCAAGAGACAATGAGACAGTCTGGTGTTAGTTTTGTTTTTATTCAAAGCATGACATTACCAGTTCGTTATTATTCTCAATGGCTTGCATTGCGAAATAAAGCTCGACATTAAATACATGATTTCCATTCTGCCCCACCAAGGGGCAGCAGAGATAACAGCATAATCTCACCTGTTGTCAGACAGCGTCCCCTGCTGGCTGAGAAGAGTCCTGCACGCCTGGTTTCCTCATGATGAAATGCATGCATTGATAAATGCTCCAGTCACCTACCTTCTCCTTCTTTAGGCTCAAGAGATTGTTCCAACACCCCTTAGAGCTGCAGATGGTTACCGTGGTTACCTATGTGTTGCTCCAGGGGTCTGAGTGTATCTGTGTGGACAGGTCATTAACCCCATGGTGTGTGTGTGTGGTATCAACAGAGAGACTGTGGGGAATGAGTGAGTAGTCAGAATACGTGTTTCCAATCCCCTAACCTCGGCTCCCTGTGCGCTCATGGAGGTGAGAGGGGATCAGGTGACATCTGGCAGACAACATCCTGTCTACTGACACTACGACAACTTCCTGTCTACTGACACTACGACAACATCACCTCCACCTATCAAATCCTCTCAGATCTCCACAAGCTCTTAAAGAGGAAGGAGCTCGGGTGGCCAACCAGTCAGAGACTAAGAGCCCCATTTGTATTATAATTATTGGGGTAACACAAAGAGCCTCATCATACATGCGGGCTTACAAAAGCACTCCCTCTCTCTCTCACACACACACACACGCACACGCAATCAATCAATCTCCAATAGGCTAGAGACCAGTGGCGTAATTTCAGCAAAAGCCACAGTATGGCAAGGTATCGGTGGGATATTTTTTTTTTTTTAATCTGTTATGCAATAGTACATTTTGGTGAGTTGTTTCTATACAATTGACTTATATGACATTAAGGTAATGAATAAAGGAACTACAGTATGTAGGTAGTAATCTACATCTTTCCTAGCAGGTGAACCTGGTTCAATCTCCTTAGAAACAAAACATTACAGATTTAAATTAACTGCACTGTTAAAACACTAGTATTGTGAGACCTCACCTGTGGTCTCTGCTGCCCTCTGCTGCCCAAATAAGGTCCTTCCTTGTTATGTCCATGTCCAGGGGTATGGGGTAGTGGAGTGGATAGTGAGTTGGACTTGTGATCGGAAGGTTGTGAGTTCAAATCCCGCCTGAAACCACACCACTACTAGTGTGCCCTTGAGTAAGGCACTTAGCTCTCAGTTACTCCAGGGGGAATGTCCCTGTAATTCGTAATTGTAAGTCGCTTTGGATTAAAAGCGTCTGCTAAATGGCAAAATTATAATTAAATTAAAATTAAATTAATTAAAATTACCAAAACGACGCCTATGGAGACACAGAGAGCGAGCCACACACTTTTAATGAATGGACTGAAGAGCCGCACACAGACAGGCAAAGAGCCACATGCGCCTGGCGAGCCGCGGGTTGGCCACCCCTGAGTAGAGGATCATTTAGGATTAAGTGCGAGTCTGGATCCAGTCCTCCTCGTGTGTTTTAGTAGATTAACCCATGACTGACTGGATGGTTCAACCTATCTTTGTCTCTGCATGTGACATACGACCTATCACATCATAATCTGAAGCCTCCCCATGTCCCCTACCTCCTGTCTGGTGTGTTCATAACACACTTTATTCTGTCTGTTGTGTTTATAACACACTTTATTCTGTCTGGTCTCATATCCCTTGTTTTAATACGTTACTGTTGCTTTATCCTGACGGAGTACTCTTTTATTTGATTGAAGTTTAGGGTTTTTATTGTTGAAAGTCACTTTGGACAAAGGCGTCTGCTAAATGCCCTGAATGAAAATTTCTATCATATGAAATATCCAAAAAGATGCCAGGTTACGAAACGAAGAAAACGAAAAATAAATAAGAATGGCAAGGGAGAAGGGGTAAAGGCAATTAAGGTTTAAGTTTAATATTTTTGAAAAGAATGCATATACAAAGAACAGAGACTTCAGACAAAGCATTTGGTTTTACACCAAAACAACAACAGGTTATAATAATAATAATAATAATAATAATAATAATAATAATAATGATGACGTGGGCTGGACGTCAACCCAACTCTTGAGCCACCAGTCGAAATCAACCAATCACAACTGTGCTTTGACAAACAGTCTCTCTCTGTCATTGGATGGGTTTCAACTCATTCGACCAATCAGAGCGTTTCTTTGTGTGCCTGGTGGGTCTGAGTTCAAGAAGAGTTCCGGCCCCTAAATGTAAAGGGAGTGGAAGTAACCTTTTTTTTATATATAAAATCAAAAACAACAACAGGAAGAAAAAAAATAAAAAGTCAAAGAAAAAAACAACAAATACAGGTTTTGGTAAAAACATCATCTGGAGCCTACATGAACATGTGTGCCAGCTTACATTATTATTACATCTGTTAACCTATCAGAAGAGACCAGGGGCCCGCCTACATCTGTTAACCTATCAGAAGAGACCAGGGGCCCGCCTACATCTGTTAACCTATCAGAAGAGACCAGGGGCCCGCCTACATCTGTTAACCTATCAGAAGAGACCAGGGGCCCGCCTACATGCACCACAACACTAACACCGTCCAATCAGAATGAGTACAAGCTACACCGTGCATCACACCACCCAGTTCACCACTAGGGGGCGACACGCCTGATATCACAGCCTATCACCTGCCTTGCCAGTGTTTTGCGAGTGTCAAACACTGGGTGCGTTCGTAAATTCGCTCTGAGAGTGCCGGAGCGCACACTGGAGTTAAATGTCATAAAGGGACCAAGTAATTTGATTGGACAAGAGGGCGTTCCATGAGTGCTTATCAGATTTCCAGCACGAATTTACGAACGCAGCCGCTGAAAGGCGGCACAGAATTCCGACGAGGCGCAGAATTCAGATTCTGTGACGATTTTATCATCCCAAATGATAAACATCAAACATGGCCGCCGGTGTTCACCCCCCCCTGTCAGGATGGGGTCGGTTGGTGTCGGTTGGGCTCACTCTGACTGCGCGGTTGTCACGACAACGTTTCAGACAACGTTCGACGGCTAACTCTCCCGTGGTCCCTGGCATCATATTAAGAACACGCCGCTCGTCCTGCTAACACTGTTTAAAGTTCCCTGCTTCATAAAAGGCCGATTCCTGGCGGTCGACTCTGAGACCACGTCGCTAACGGACGCCTTTTCGTTCTGTAATACCAAACTCCACATCGACCACAGATCTGCCCGCTAGACACGCACGTCTGACAGGACCGGACAGGGCTAAAGTCCACCTAGACCATCAGCGCTGGAGGTGGAGCTTATTCCATTTTAGTTTGTTTTACAATCCTTACAGATCTATATAAGTGTCTAAGGGTGGTGGGGGGGGGGGGGGTAAGGGAGTTAAGGGGGAGGGAGGGGGTCCATTTGAATTTGGCATAAAATATTTCAGAAATGTGTTTTGTAACGTTTGAGGAGGGGAGGGGAGGGGTGTTGGCAAAAGAAAAACAACAACAAAACAAAATGGCTACTCTGTCAGCACTCCTTCAAGTGATGCTGGAGAGGGAGCGTAGGGATTGGGCGACAGGGGGTGCTCGTTAAGAGGGAGAGGCGGGGGCTTAGATGGAGTAGTGCGTATCGCTGTTATGATCCGGGGGGGGGGGGCGGGGCTTAGTTCCATCCACATATTTCAACTGGCCGAGTGGCTGGGTGTCTAATAGCAACTAGGCCACAACACTGACTAGGCTAATAAAACTACCAAAACCCCCCAAACCACTGTTTAACGGTGTACTTCTAACTGTAGCCTGGCAGCATGGCGACCATGAGAAGCGATGACAGCCCTAACCCTAACCCTAGCCCTTCCAAGAGCTCATAACCTAGCCTAACGCCCCCCCCCCCCTAACTGTAGCCTGGCAGCATGGCGACCATGAGAAGCGATGACAGCCCTAACCCTAACCCTAGCCCTTCCAAGAGCTCATAACCTAGCCTAACGCCCCCCCCCGCCCCACCTCCGTCGAGTGCTGGACTGTAACACCAGTGGTATGTGGGGGTGCCCTCTATCGCCCTCTATCTCCCTTCCCTTTCACCTGCACCGATGAAGGAACAGGGGTGCCCTCTATCTCCCTTCCCTTTCACCTGCACCGATGAAGGAACAGGGGTGCCCTCTATCTCCCTTCCCTTTCACCTGCACCGATGAAGGAACAGGGTGAAAGCAGACAGCTGACATGGCCTCCCACCTATCTGACAGAGCATCACATCCTTTCTTCCGCCGAAGGTTTAAGATTATGAATGTTGGGTGTGTGTGTGTGTGTGTGTGTGTGTGTGTGTGTGGGGGGGGTTATCTGATCTTGGATCAGTGCCGTGTGATCTTAATGGCGCAGTCGCCGCAGTAAAAGCTGGTTAGCTCCCGTCCCTCCGTCGGTTGGCTGGTTAAACGCAGGGATGGATCAGGGGGTGGATCAGGGAGGGAGGGGTGGATCAGGGAACAGGGATCAGGGAGGGGTCGTGTCGATATTCAAGAGTAAAATCAGAAACGCCTTGTTTGTTTGTTGGTTGGTTTGTTTCTATCTAGACTTCGCTTAAGAGTACAAAGCTGTCATCAGCCTTAGCAGAGCGAGGGAGAGGGGCTGAGTGTGGAGGGGGATGGAGGGAGGGTGGGGACTAGGAGGGTGGGTGTGTGTGTGTGTGTGTGTGTGGGGGGGGTCCACTCATAGCAGCACACATTTGCGTTTCTTCTTGGGTTCGGGAGGCTCCAGCGCCGCCAGGATCGCCTCGTCAAACACGTTCTTTAGGCCTTTCTGTGAACACACACACACACACACACACACACACACACACACACACAGGCTCAATCATAGGGTAACACACACACACACACACACACACACACACACACACACACACAGGCTCAATCATAGGGTAACACACACACACACACACACACACACACACACACACACACACACACACAGGCTCAATCATAGGGTAACACACACACACACACACACACACACACACACACAGGCTCAATCATAGGGTAACACACACACACACAGGCTCAATCATAGGGTAACACACACACACACACACACACACACACACACACACAGGCTCAATCATAGGGTAACACACACACACACACACACACACACACACACACACACACACACACACACAGGCTCAATCATAGGGTAACACACACACACACACACAGGCTCAATCATAGGGTAACACACACACACAGGCTCAATCATAGGGTAACACACACACACACACAGGCTCAATCATAGGGTAACACACACACACAGGCTCAATCATAGGGTAACACACACACACACACACACAGGCTCAATCATAGGGTAACACACACACACACACACAGGCTCAATCATAGGGTAACACACACACACACACACAGGCTCAATCATAGGGTAACACACACACACACACACAGGCTCAATCATAGGGTAACACACACACACACAGGCTCAATCATAGGGTAACACACACACACAGGCTCAATCATAGGGTAACACACACACACACAGGCTCAATCATAGGGTAACACACACACACACACAGGCTCAATCATAGGGTAACACACACACACAGGCTCAATCATAGGGTAACACACACACACAGGCTCAATTATAGGGTAACACAGACACACACAGGCTCAATCATAGGGTAACACACACACACACACACAGGCTCAATCATAGGGTAACACACACAGGCTCAATCATAGGGTAACACAGACACACACAGGCTCAATCATAGGGTAACACAGACACACACAGGCTCAATCATAGGGTAACACAGACACACACAGGCTCAATCATAGGGTAACACACACACACAGGCTCAATCATAGGGTAACACACACACACACACACACAGGCTCAATCATAGGGTAACACACACACAGGCTCAATCAT
>NC_137691.1:3125851-3163351 GCF_963989245.1 Nansenia antarctica
TACATAACAGAGACTCAAAGGAGTAGGAGCCTTCCCAGACACGCCCAGGGGAGTAGGGACGTACTCAGGGTTAGGGTTGGGGTACTCAGGGTTAGGGTTGGGGTACTCAGGGTTAGGGCAGGGCTTGACATTAACAACATACCCTGCACTCCCCTACTCAGCGGACATAGATTGTTTGACATGGCAGCAGACATTGACATGGCAGCTACATAGACATGGCAGCAGACATTGACAAGGCAGCTACATTGACAAGGCAGCTATATTGACATGGCAGCAGACATTGACAAGGCAGCTACATTGACAAGGCAGCTACATTGACAAGGCAGCTACATTGACAAGGCAGCATACATTGACAAGGCAGCTACATTGACATGGCAGAAGACATTGACAAGGCAGCAGACATTGACAAGGCAGCATACATTGACAAGGCAGCATACATTGACAAGGCAGCTACATTGACAAGGCAGCAGACATTGACAAGGCAGCTACATTGACACGGAAGCTACATTGACATGGCAGCTACATTGACAAGGCAGCAGACATTGACAAGGCAGCTACATTGACAAGGAAGCTACATTGACATGGCAGCTACATTGACAAGGCAGCTACATTGACAAGGCAGCTACATTGACAAGGCAGCATACATTGACAAGGCAGCTATATTGACAAGGCAGCAGACATTGACAAGGCAGCTATATTGACAAGGCAGCAGACATTGACAAGGCAGCTATATTGACATGGCAGCATACATTCACAAGGCAGCAGACATTGACAAGGCAGCTATATTGACAAGGCAGCAGACATTGACAAGGCAGCTATATTGACATGGCAGCATACATTCACAAGGCAGCAGACATTGACAAGGCAGCTACATTGACAAGACACCAGACATGGCAACATACATTGACATGGCAGCTTGTCCGAACATTAAATGTACGTGTCCCGGACAAGCCTTAATGTCGATCCCTGGGTCAGGGTACTCAGGGTTGGGGTACTCAGGGTTGGGGTACGGTACTGCAGGGTACTCACCGTAGGGACGTACTCGGAGGGGAACTTGTTGGTGGTGTAGGAGATGAGCAGGCAGGTTTTACCCACGGCTCCGTCGCCCACCACGACACACTTGATGGTCTGCATAGCTGTGCTTTAGAGTCCTCTCTACTCATTCAAGATCTGCAACACAGGGAGGGGGGGGGGGGGGGGGGGGTTAGTGGAGGCAGATCGGCAGAAGGGGGGGAAGGGCTATAGAAGGTACAACAGAAACAGACTGAGGCTGTGTTCGGAATGGCATACTAGCGTACTATTTATACTAGGTATGACGTCGATTTTGAGTATGCATAGTATGTGAAATTTGTGAAAAATTAGTGAAAGAATTAGAAATTTGAGTACGCGAGAAATGTAGTATGCATACTAGATTAGCCAGAATTTCTGAGTATGCGGGGTGAGGATACTATTCCTACTCAACTTCCACCGAAATGCATGGCGCGTCTCTTCAGTCTCGTCAAACTGCGTCACACAAACTCATACAGCTGTTGTTTACATAGTGAGAGCCTGGAGACCGAAAGCTCGCAATAAACAATGTTTTCTGTACAGATTTCAGTGTTGTTGCTTTTTTGCACCGACATTCAGTCACCCTGGTGACAGTGTTGTTTCAGCACATTTCTGCTGTTTCCACCCTCACTTGAAATGATCAATGTGGACCACCTGGCCCATGTCTTCCTCTGCTTCATGTTCCCGCTGCCTCCCCCCCTCCTCCCTGAGATCAGCTGATACTACCAACACAGACCTGAGATCAGCTGACACTACCAACACAGACCTGGGATCAGCGGACACTACCAACACAGACCTGGGATCAGCTGATACTACCAACACAGACCTGAGATCAGCTGATACTACCCACACAGACCTGGGATCAGCTGATACTACCCACACAGACCTGGGATCAGCTGATACTACCCACACAGACCTGGGATCAGCTGACACTACCAACACAGACCTGAGATCAGCTGACACTACCAACACAGACCTGAGATCAGCTGACACTACCAACACAGACCTGAGATCAGCTGACACTACCAACACAGACCTGAGATCAGCTGATACTACCAACACAGACCTGAGATCAGCTGATACTACCAACACAGACCTGAGATCAGCTGACACTACCAACACAGACCTGAGATCAGCTGACACTACCAACACAGACCTGGGATCAGCTGATACTACCAACACAGACCAAGGAACAGCTGTCACTACCAACACAGACCTGGGATCAGCTGATACTCTGCCCAGTACTAAGAACACTAGCAACACTCCCAACACTAACCAACCTTAACGATCCTGGAAACAAAAGAAAACTGACCTTGGATCAGTGCCCAGTGGCAACATGGACATCAACACAACTTCCAGCTGGTCGGAAGTCACATGTCCGAGCTAGGGTGGGGGTGCATCTGAAAAGCACTGTTACAACATGGCTGATAAAGCGTTCAGATAGCCTAGCCTAGCTTACTGGACGCACCATCTGACAAACACAAACACGGCATTCTGCTGCCCAACAGCCACACAGGCAGACCACAGCAAGCTGCGCTAGCAAACTCTCACACAAAACTCTCACACAAAACCCATCATCAACACCACCATAGTCCTGTGTAGGGTGAGAGGCTGAGAGGTAGGGAGGATGAGAGAGGTAGGGAGGATGGAGGGGAGGGACTGTGAGAGTAGGGGGGGGGGTAGGGTGAGAGGTAGGGAGTAGGGATGCACCGAAATGAAAATTCTTGGCCGAGGCCGAAGCCGAATTTAAGGAAACACTTGGCCGAATACCGAATGTGTATCGGCAGTTTTTTATTTTATCATTGCATAAACTAAATACATTTTGCTTTTTATTCATGCTTCTCAAAGAAAGAAATTGAGATTGAAAATGTTTTTACTTTTATTGAACATTCCAGCAGACATCAGTCTATACCAACAAAGCACAATAAATAAAATAAATCAGTCAAATTAAATGTTTTTGTTTTCCCTGAATAGCTGCTGAAAGAAAATCTTTGTAGGCCTACAACAAAAAAGTGCATTGGGATAAAAGTGCTTTGAGCCTACGTACTTTTTACTAGGCTACTTCTTTTCGTAAAAGACCATATTTAAAATTTTAACAAAATGTTTTAAACTTTTTTCATTTTAACAAAACATTAGAAAACAAACAAACAACATTATGCCTATACTTTTTTTTTTTTTTTAAGGTGAAGCCCCGTAGGGTATTTATTTACAGTGTAGGGGAGGGGAAAAAACTGGAGGGAAGAGTCCGGGGGTTTCAACCTGGCGGGCTGGCGGTAGTGGTTGGCGTGGGCAGGTCATTCTTAGGGAAGAACTGACGATGAGTGAGTAGGGTAGATGTAGACAGAGGGTTGATTGGGAGTGGAGACAGGTGTGCAGGTTTGGCTGAAGATCTAATTAGGGGGACAAGCCTCAGCTGCGGCGGAGAGCACGCTGTGCTCGAGCTGTGGGGGCGGGTGCTCGAGCTGTGGGGGCGGGCATGTGTGAAGGCCCAGCCGTAACAGGACTTTATACGTATACACTGTTTGATTGCGTCATCAAAACACGCCCACTATTCGGTGGTAAACATTCGGTGTTTTCACACATTCGGCCGAATACCGAATGTGCTTTATTTTGCGATATTCGGCCGAATACATTCGGTGGCCGAATGTTCGGTGCATCCCTAGTAGGGAGGAGGGGGGAGGTAGGGTGAGAGGTAGGGAGTGGGAGTGACAGCAAAGGAGAAAATGAGAGGTTAGAGCTCAAACAAACAGGAAGGAAAGGAAGGAGCAGGAGAGAGAAATGAATGTGAAGTGAAGAGAGGAGGGAGGGAGAGAGACAAGAAGCGTTGCACAGATGGACGTGAGGGTTGAGAGGAGAGCTCTCGCCTACTTCCTCCCTCCCTCCCTCCATCCCCCCGAGGATGTGGACTGACATCATCCCTCGCTTTCAACACAACTCGGGCAACACAGGCCTGGTGCGTGGCCTGGTGCGTATTAGGGGTGTAACGGATCACCTAACTCACGGATCGGATCGTGTCACGGTTTTTGAGTCACGGATCGGATAATTTTTCGGATCAACACAAAACATTTTTGTTTTTATAAAAACTGCTTTTTCCTTGAATTCTGTAAAAACACCACTTTTACTATGTGACAAAAACCAACAACATTCAAGATGTCAAAACTGGTAATATATATATATATATATATATATATATATATATATATATATATATATATATATACATACATATATATATACATATATATATAATATATATATAACATATTCTACACTCAAACATTACATAATTATACTGAAATACACTCAATTTAAATGATAGGAGAGAGGGAGGAGGCGCCTGGTTGCAGCAGTGAATCACTGGGCTCTTTAAAGCAGATGAATAAACATGTTTTATGCCACTTTTAACTAAATAATAAAGTGAACCCTTATTTTGAACACGGTATGAAAAAAATGCCTACATTATCAGAAGTTGTCGAGCTACCTTTTTCGTGCCTCCCGTCATAGTTGACAGAGAAGCCAAAGTGCTCCCATACATGGGATTTAAATGACGAGGGAGGCATTTCGAGTTCTTCTCCGCCGAACAACGTAACATGATACACTTGGGCCGCGTTCGTAAATTCGCTTTGAGAGCGCCGGAGCGCACACTGGGTCCGACGTCATAAAGGGACCAAGTAATTTGATTGGACAAGAGGCGTTCCTTGAACGCTGATCAGATTCCAGAGCGGATTTACGAACGCAGCCTTGTTGTTGTGGATTCCCAGCTTCACGTGTAGTGAGCAAACAACGGATTCTTTTTCTTTCGCATTATCAACCTATCATTGCGCTTTAGAGTAAAACAAAGCCCGCAACTGTCGCGTCTATCTTTTCATGGCAACTCTACATTGTGATTTACAAGAGATATTAAGTAAGATATTAAGTAATATTATTACTTGTTAACAGTGATACAGTATATAGGTTTGCTTCTCTGTCCACTTTATCCAAGCTAGACCCCCTGTATCATTCGGTTCTAAGATACATCACCAATAGTGCCTTCAGGACCCATCACTGTACACTGTATAGTCTGGTTGGATGGCCATCTCTTTCTGTCAGAAGGCTCCAACACTGGTACACTCTTGTGTTTAAAATCATCTCTGGCTTCTTACCGAATTATCTGGGCCTGAAGTTCATCCCTATACCGAGTGGCTCGGGTCTCAGGTCTCGTAGATGGCTACAATACAAGGTGCCACTTATCATGAACAATGTTGGAAGGGCAAGCTTGTCTTATTATGGCCCTTGGTCTTGGAATGACCTACAGACTACTTTTAAATTAGAGGCCCTTATTTCCATAAGTATCTTCAAACGTAGATTAAAGGATGTGGTCACCGCTCGCTGTACCTGCTTTGGTTAGACTTCTCAATGTTTTAATCACCTTGTAAATACCCCTACCATTGTTTGTCTATTGTATTGTTGCCACTGTCTTATGTCCTGTCTTGTTATCTGAACAGTTTTTTAAGCTACTATTTTGACCCTGTCTTGGCCAGGTCTCTCTTGTAAAAGAGGTTTTAATCTCAATGTGACTTCCTGGTAAAAAAAATAAAATAAAAAAAAGTGCAATTGATCCGCGGTACACACGCGTTCCGAACCGTGGAGGGCGATCCGAACGGATCACGGAATTTCCGTGATCCGTTACACCCCTAGTGCGTATGTGCGCGTGTGCGTGCTGCAGAGAGTCAGATTAAACCCAGTCTTAGGCTGAGAAGCGCTTTAGCAGGATATCTCTACTGAAAGAGCTTTTAGTCTGCGAAGCGGGTAGACAAGACATGGATCATATATGAAGCCTCTGTCTCATCCCTGTGGACACCCCTGTCCTCTGTCCATCCCTGTCCAACCTTGTCCTCTGTCTCATCCCTGTGGACACCCCTGTCCTCTTTCTCATCACTGTGGACACCCCTGTCCTCTGTCCATCCCTGTCCAACCCTGTCCTCTGTCTCATCCCTGTGGACACCCCTGTCCTCTGTCTCATCCCTGTCCTCTGTCCAACCCTGTCCTCTGTCCATCCCTGTCCTCTGTCCAACCTTGTCCCCTGTCTCATCCCTGTGGACACCCCTGTCCTCTTTCTCATCACTGTGGACACCCCTGTCCTCTGTCTCATCCCTGTCCTCTGTCCAACCCTGTCCTCTGTCTCATTTCCATTCAGGAAAAGCACCTTCAGTAAGCAATCCTTCTCAGTGATAGCAATAGAAAACTGGAACTCACTACCCAACCAACTCAAAGACATACATACTTACTCCACCTTCACAACACACATGAAAGCCTGGCTGACACAGAACTATACGTGTCCTCATTAATCCCTCTCTGTGCTGCCTCCCCATAATGCCTTTTTTTTGTATGTTTTGTTTAATGTATTGCTGTTTGTAAGTGCTTAATGTTGTGTGGCCTGTAATTGTCCTGTGGCTTCTATGTGCTTGAAATGTCGCTGCCCCCATAAGTGTGTATGTGGTGTTTGTTGTAGCCCCTTCAATCACCTCAGCTTGCTTACGTGTTTTTTTTGTCAAGCGTGATGTTGGGGTACCTTGTCTCAGCCACGTGTTCTTAGAATATTTAAATGTTTTATTTTAACTAATGACTAATTACTTTTCAGGATGCCATGTTGCAACTGGCCGGGGACTTCAGCTGAAAATTAGCCGACTAGGCTAACGCTGCCTTTTTTACTGTATTTTATATGGTTCATGTATTTGGATTGTCCTCGATATAATAAACTAATAAACTAAACTAAACTAAACTAAACTCTTTCTCATCACTGTGGACACCTCAGCCCTCTGTCCATCCCTGTCCTCTGTCCAACCCTGTCCTCTGTCTCATCACTGTGGACACCCCTGTCCTCCTCTGTCCAACCCTGTCCGCTCCGTCTCATCACTGTGGACACCCCTGTCCTCTGTCCCCATCACTGTGGACACTCCTGTCCTCTGTCTCATCCCTGTGGACACCCCTGTCCTCTGTCTCATCCCTGTGGACACCCCTGCCCTCTGTCTCATCCCTGTGGACACCCCTGTCCTCTGTCTCATCCCTGTGGACACCCCTGTCCTCTGTCTCATCACTGTGGACACCCCTGTCCTCCTCTGTCCAACCCTGTCCTCCGTCTCATCACTGTGGACACCCCTGTCCTCCTCTGTCCAACCCTGTCCTCCGTCTCATCACTGTGGACACCCCTGTCCTCTGTCCCCATCACTGTGGACACCCCTGTCCTCTGTCCCCATCACTGTGGACACCCCTGTCCTCTGTCTCATCCCTGTGGACACCCCTGTCCTCTGTCTCATCCCTGTGGACACCCCTGTCCTCTGTCTCATCCCTGTGGACACCCCTGTCCTCTGTCCCCATCACTGTGGACATCCTGTGAGTAGAGGCTCTCATCCTCCCATCACAGATATTCAGAATACTGTCTGTTGTCTCAGTCTGTGTCAAACAATAATCCACCAGCTGTCTGTCTGTCTGTTTGTAAAAATGACTGTATGCCTGTCTGTCTGTCAGCATATCTGCCTGCCTGCCTGTCTGTCTGTCTGTCTGTCTGCCCTCCCACCAGTCTGCCTGTCTGTCTGCCTGCCTGCCCGCCCACCAGTCTGCCTGCCTGCCTGTCTGTCTGCCTGACTGCCCACCAGTCTGCCTGTCTGTCTGTCTGTCTGTCTGCCTGCCTGCCTGTCTGTCTGCGTCTCTAACTATCAGCTGCATTCCCTGCCCATCCCCTAGCTGGTCCTGTTCAGTTCTGGCTGGCCTACAAACACAAATGAGTGGATTAAGGCCAGTGCAGTCATTATTGCAGCTGCAAAGAGTCTACGCAGTTATCCTGCACACACAGGGCACACACACTAAACAGTGTGGGCCTAGAATGCCAAAACACCATCATCCCCTACCCTTAGTTAGAAGCTGCTATAACATTCATCTACACAAACCAACATGGGGGGGGGGGGTTAGGGTTAGGGGGGGTAAGAATGTAGCAGTAGTGACACTTTAAGGGACTTCCACTTAAACAGCGCAGTCATGTGTGGTAATTAGGGTTGGGCAGGTATAAGGTATTAACCAGTGAATAAGTTATTTAAGCTATGTCAGTCTCCACCTGTATTTCGCCACTATTATAAGCCACCTACGTTGGGAAAGGGGTGGAAGAGGTCATAAACCAGATGTTTGGTCTGGTAACAATGGCCAGAGGGGGGGGGGGGGGGGGGGGAAAGAGAGAGAGAGAAGCTACTCGTTGTAAATTTGCCACAAAGTCAAGTTATGTTGCAACGGTATACCGTCTACCAGGTTATTTTGGAGAGACAGTAAAATGGTTTGATAATTCTAATACCAGCCCAGGCCTAGTAGTAACATCAACAGCAGCTCTATCTGAGCATTACACCAGATTTACACTCTGAAAGGCCTTGTTGACCACCCCGTCTGCCTGCAAGCAAGCTTCCTTCCTACTGTATGTGGAACATACACACACAACTCTCCCACCCACACTCAGACAACTAAAACTCCCTTACACAATACATTCAAATAGAACTTCCAAAAATAAACTCAAAATGACAAATATCAAACACTTTAAAACATAAATAAATACACTGGGACAGCCCGAATCAGAAAGTGGACATGATAAGACAATAATTGATGAATGAGTTAACTGTCTAGGGGTTTGAAAGCTGACTACTGCCAGCTGTAAGAATCAGCCTCAACGACTTGCAATAATGACCAAAGCCCAGGTCCTGCACTGGTTGCAACAGACAGACCAGTCATGGATGAATGTCAACTAAACAAATCAGAGTTGTACCCTTACCCTACCAGAATGATCCGCTGAAGATATCAAAGAGGACAATTCCTGACACCCTTCAACAATATAACACACTATTATAGCTGACAACATTAGAACTGGAAATTACAGGAAATCACAGACTACGTCTTCTTAAAACCCCACCATCGACCTTCCTCCCTGACACTGGTACTTGGTAGCTAGCTAGGTCTTTTTCAGACAGTTATCTAGGAACCGACACCATTCTCATCACTAGTATGGGAACACTGCTAAGTAAGTTAGCTAGGGGTGAGAGGTAGGGAGGATGGGGGAGGTAGGGAGGGTGGAGGGAAGATGGGGGGGGTAGGGTGAGAGGTAGGGAGGGTGGAGGGAAGATGGGGGGGTAGGGTGAGAGGTAGGGAGGATGGGGGAGGAGGTAGGGAGGGTGGAGGGAAGATGGGGGGGTAGGGTGAGAGGTAGGGAGGATGGGGGGGTAGGGAGGATGGGGGAGGTTGGGTGAGAGGTAGGGAGGATGGGGGGGTAGGGAGGATGGGGGAGGTTGGGTGAGAGGTAGGGAGGATGGGGGAGGTAGGGAGGATGGGGGAGGTAGGGTGAGAGGTAGGGAGGATGGGGGAGGTAGGGTGAGAGGTAGGGAGGATGGGGGAGGTAGGGTCAGAGAGGTAGGGAGGTTGGGGGAGGTAGGGTGGTTGGGGGAGAGGTAGGGTGAGAGGTAGGGAGGTTGGGGGAGGTAGGGTGGTTGGGGGAGGTAGGGTGAGAGAGGTAGGGAGGTTGGGGGAGGTAGGGTGGTTGGGGGAGGTAGGGTGAGAGGTAGGGAGGATGGGGGAGGTAGGGAGGATGGGGGAGGTAAGGTGAGAGGTAGGGAGGATGGGGGAGGTAGGGAGGATGGGGGAGGTAGGGAGGATGGGGGAGGTAAGGTGAGAGGTAGGGAGGATGGGGGAGGTAGGGAGGATGGGGGAGGTAAGGTGAGAGGTAGGGAGGATGGGGGAGGTAGGGAGGATGGGGTCAGAAGTAGGGAGGTTGGGAGGATGAGGGGGTAGGGAGGATGGGGGAGGTAGGGAGGATGGGGGAGGTAGGGTCAGAGTTAGGGAGGATGGGGGAGGTAGGGAGGATGGGGGAGGTAGGGTCAGAGTTAGGGAGGATGGCGGAGGTAGGGAGGTTGGGGGAGGTAGGGTCAGAGTTCGGGAGGATGGCGGAGGTAGGGGGAGAGGTAGGGAGGTTGGGGGAGGTAGGGTGAGAGGTAGGGAGGATGAGGGGGTAGGGAGGATGTCAGAGGTAGGGAGGTTGGGGGAGGTAGGGGGAGAGGTAGGGAGGTTGGGGGAGGTAGGGGGAGAGGTAGGGAGGGGGAGAGGTAGGGAGGTTGGGGGAGGTAGGGAGAGAGGTAGGGAGGATGGGGGGGTAGGGAGGATGGGGGGGTAGGGAGGATGGGGGGGTAGGGAGGTTGGGGGGGTAGGGAGGTTGGGGGAGGTAGGGTGAGAGGTAGGGAGGATGAGGGGGTAGGGAGGATGTCAGAGGTAGGGTGAGAGGTAGGGTCAGAGTTAGGGTCAGCAAGCTAGCGCCCCTAGGCCAGGGAAGGTTAGCTGCCCAGCCAAACTAGCTAACTAACAACAGTGGTGGTGACCGATGATGAATAAACAGCAGTTATTATGTTTGACGGCGAACAGGTAAAGCCCTGTCATGTCATATGCTAATAATAATAACCACAACAACATAAACAGGAAATACAATCATGAACATAGAAAAGATCAAACAGCCTTATAGCTTCCTCTCTTTAGCATAGCTTAGCATAGCCTAGCGGATATGCTGTTGTTGAATGAGAGATTATGACCCAAATCTATCATGTTGACCTTTAAAACAACCAGATACATGCCCGTATAATGTACTATACTTTACTAACAACATTAATACTCTGTGGGGGGGGGAAGAATGGCAAGAACTTATGTAATGTAATCGTTTGTTCGTTACCGTTATATCCTCTCTGTCTGTGTGTTGCTCTGCGCCGGGCGTTGGCAGGTTTGCGCTAGGGGGCTTCCTACTCCAAAGCACAGGGGCGAGTTGCGTAGTGCGTAACATGCTAATCAGTTGCGTAGTGCGTAACATCCTATTCAGTTGCGTACGTAGTGCGTAACATGCTAATCGACCATCGAATAATATGAAAACACACACAGTAAATCCTTGGCGTGATTGAATTTTGCTGTAATATACATATTATGTAATATATATTATTGTTATATACATATTATGTATGATGTATGATGCATTATGTTATATACAAATAATAAGTTATTATATTATTATTATTATTATTATTATTATTATTATTATTATTATTATTATTATTATTATCTACTCACCACTTCACCTTGTTGGCTCTCTGATGCTACTGAATTAGAAGCCCCCCCCCCCCCCCACCCATCTCTTCATTCAAGCTGGCCTTCACCAGTTAACCCTCTCCCCCTCCCCTTCCCATGTGTCCCCAGCACTACCTCAATTAGGCCCCTATACTTTCTTCTATTTACCTTTTGTTTCTTTTTATTATTACTACTCAATCTTTTCAGTTTGTAAAGGCGTCTTTGAGTGTCTAGAAAAGCACTATATAAGCCTAATGTATTATTATTATTATTATTATTATTATTATTATGTATATATTATATATTATTATAATATTATTATTATATATTATTATAATATACCTGTTATGTATTATGTATTGTATGATGTATATATTATATATTATTATAATATTATTATTATATATTATTATAATATACCTGTTATGTATTATGTATTGTATGATGTATATATTATATATTATTATAATATTATGTCATCTATATAATAATGATCAATAACCATATTCCATGTACAGACTAGGTGAGACGAGGAGTTGGGAACGATTAATAATAATAGTACGTAAATGTTGGGTTGAATAACGAATAATAAAACGTAAAAAAATAAAGTTTCTCCAACACTATCCAACTGTAGGGCAAGGAGAAAGCACGTTGAACATCCATTCTGCCTACAACACATCAGTCTGTGATTAAACATCACATTCAAAAAAACATTCAAAAAAACATCGAGAAATAATGTATGCAACAATGTTGCGAACTCATCCACTTGCTCCGGGTCTCGATTCGGACTTTCATGTGAGAACATGACCTTACTAGATCCAGATTCCATCCAAGCAATGCGAATCTATCAACATCTTTTGCTTTTATCTTTGACCTACTTTTGCCCACCCATTAAAGGTATTGCAATAACAGACGTCTGCCACTAGATGACAGCATAGGAATGCCTGCCATGCTCAACTCCACCTCTGAGGACATCTCCAGAGATGCATGGTTGGCAGCAGCTTGGAAGCAGGAGTGGGAGTCAGCCGGGCCCTCCCGAATCCACCGCTACATCTGGGACCCAGGAGATGGCGCCATTGGAGGAGACGACCTACCACGCCGGCAATGGACCACACTGAACCGTCTACGAACTGGTGTCGGTCGCTTTAAAACATCAATGAAGGCGTGGGGCCTGGCGGACAGTGCGGCATGCGAGTGCGGTGACCCAGAGTAGACCGCCGACCACATAATCACCATCTGCCCCTTATATAGACCACCCTCAGAAGCCAGCCTCTTCGACCTAGAACCAGAGATGCGGGCATGGCTACGCGACACCGAGTTGGACCTCTGACGTTACACGAAAGAAGAAGCATAGGAATAATTAGACAACAGACATCTCTCTGCAGTGTTTGTGAGTGGGTGTCCTAGATAAGCAGCCCCACAACCTGAAATAGCCGTGTCAACTAGTTTCAGCTCCACAGTGTCATACCTGTCCACTAGTTTCAGCCACAGAGTCATACCTGTCAACTAGTTTCAGCCACAGAGTCATACCTGTCCACTAGTTTCAGCCACAGAATCATACCTGTCAACTAGTTTCAGCTCCACAGAGTCATACCTGTCAACTAGTTTCAGCCACAGAGTCATACCTGTCAACTAGTTTCAGCCCCACAGAGTCATACCTGTCAACTAGTTTCAGCCACACAGAGTCATACCTGTCAACTAGTTTCAGCCACAGAGTCATACCTGTCAACTAGTTTCAGCCACAGAGTCATACCTGTCAACTAGTTTCAGCCACACAGAGTCATACCTGTCAACTAGTTTCAGCCACAGAGTCATACCTGTCAACTAGTTTCAGCCCCACAGAGTCATACCTGTCAACTAGTTTCAGCCACACAGAGTCATACCTGTCAACTAGTTTCAGCCCCACAGAGTCATACCTGTCAACTAGTTTCAGCCACACAGAGTCATACCTGTCAACTAGTTTCAGCCACAGAGTCATACCTGTCAACTAGTTTCAGCCACAGAGTCATACCTGTCAACTAGTTTCAGCCACAGAGTCATACCTGTCAACTAGTTTCAGCCACAGAGTCATACCTGTCAACTAGTTTCAGCCACACAGAGTCATACCTGTCAACTAGTTTCAGCCACAGAGTCATACCTGTCAACTAGTTTCAGCCACACAGAGTCATACCTGTCAACTAGTTTCAGCCCCACAGAGTCATACCTGTCAACTAGTTTCAGCCACACAGAGTCATACCTGTCAACTAGTTTCAGCCACAGAGTCATACCTGTCAACTAGTTTCAGCCACACAGAGTCATACCTGTCAACTAGTTTCAGCCACACAGAGTCATACCTGTCAACTAGTTTCAGCCCCACAGAGTCATACCTGTCAACTAGTTTCAGCCACACAGAGTCATACCTGTCAACTAGTTTCAGCCACAGAGTCATACCTGTCAACTAGTTTCAGCCCCACAGAGTCATACCTGTCAACTAGTTTCAGCCACACAGAGTCATACCTGTCAACTAGTTTCAGCCACAGAGTCATACCTGTCAACTAGTTTCAGCCACAGAGTCATACCTGTCAACTAGTTTCAGCCACACAGAGTCATACCTGTCAACTAGTTTCAGCCACACAGAGTCATACCTGTCAACTAGTTTCAGCCCCACAGAGTCATACCTGTCAACTAGTTTCAGCCACACAGAGTCATACCTGTCAACTAGTTTCAGCTCCACAGAGTCATACCTGTCAACTAGTTTCAGCTCCACAGAGTCATACCTGTCAACTAGTTTCAGCCCCACAGAGTCATACCTGTCAACTAGTTTCAGCCACAGAGTCATACCTGTCAACTAGTTTCAGCCACACAGAGTCATACCTGTCAACTAGTTTCAGCCACAGAGTCATACCTGTCAACTAGTTTCAGCCACACAGAGTCATACCTGTCAACTAGTTTCAGCCACAGAGTCATACCTGTCAACTAGTTTCAGCTCCACAGAGTCATACCTGTCAACTAGTTTCAGCCACAGAGTCATACCTGTCAACTAGTTTCAGCTCCACAGAGTCATACCTGTCAACTAGTTTCAGCTCCACAGAGTCATACCTGTCAACTAGTTTCAGCCCCACAGAGTCATACCTGTCAACTAGTTTCAGCCACAGAGTCATACCTGTCAACTAGTTTCAGCCACAGAGTCATACCTGTCAACTAGTTTCAGCCCCACAGAGTCATACCTGTCAACTAGTTTCAGCCACACAGAGTCATACCTGTCAACTAGTTTCAGCCACACAGAGTCATACCTGTCAACTAGTTTCAGCCACACAGAGTCATACCTGTCAACTAGTTTCAGCCACAGAGTCATACCTGTCAACTAGTTTCAGCCACAGAGTCATACCTGTCAACTAGTTTCAGCCACAGAGTCATACCTGTCAACTAGTTTCAGCCACAGAGTCATACCTGTCAACTAGTTTCAGCCACACAGAGTCATACCTGTCAACTAGTTTCAGCCACAGAGTCATACCTGTCAACTAGTTTCAGCCACACAGAGTCATACCTGTCAACTAGTTTCAGCCCCACAGAGTCATACCTGTCAACTAGTTTCAGCCACACAGAGTCATACCTGTCAACTAGTTTCAGCCACAGAGTCATACCTGTCAACTAGTTTCAGCCACACAGAGTCATACCTGTCAACTAGTTTCAGCCACACAGAGTCATACCTGTCAACTAGTTTCAGCCCCACAGAGTCATACCTGTCAACTAGTTTCAGCCACACAGAGTCATACCTGTCAACTAGTTTCAGCCACAGAGTCATACCTGTCAACTAGTTTCAGCCCCACAGAGTCATACCTGTCAACTAGTTTCAGCCACACAGAGTCATACCTGTCAACTAGTTTCAGCCCCACAGAGTCATACCTGTCAACTAGTTTCAGCCACAGAGTCATACCTGTCAACTAGTTTCAGCTCCACAGAGTCATACCTGTCAACTAGTTTCAGCTCCACAGAGTCATACCTGTCCACTAGTTTCAGCCACAGAGTCATACCTGTCAACTAGTTTCAGCCACAGAGTCATACCTGTCAACTAGTTTCAGCCACAGAGTCATACCTGTCAACTAGTTTCAGCCACAGAGTCATACCTGTCAACTAGTTTCAGCCACAGAGTCATACCTGTCAACTAGTTTCAGCCACACAGAGTCATACCTGTCAACTGACTGGCTTCTGATTGTGTTGTGAATCGTACTGATCTATATCAGTTGCCAGGTCGGCGTTACTACCTAGTAGATGTGCCTTCCCTGTCCTCCCAGGCCAGATATGAATCTTCACCACCCTACACCTCCAGCAGCCCTCTAAAACCAGATTAACACACCCACACACACACACACACACACACACACACACACACACACACACACACACACACTCACACACTCTGCTCCTGATAAGCAGTGGTCGACTGTTTGTTTACTTGTGTTTGTCTCTGCTGTCTTTCGCAAGCTCTGAAACTTGGGTCCCTGAGGCCTTACCAAGTGTTAGTAGTATAGTGTTCCTAATAAAGTGTTCGGTGATTGTATCTCAAATCATGATGTCACTGATACATTTCTTCACTGTATGACACTGTTATTTAGTTTCAGCTGAACTTCAGAAGATGTCTAATGATAGTCTTTACTCCTGACCCACACGCCAGGGTGTCATTTATGCTGCTTATGTTTGGAGTTTGTTTTTAAAAACACTTCCTAGAGTCACATGGTTTCTATATCATGCAGAGTGGCACTATAATGCACTCTGACTTAAAAGGAAAAAACATGTGTTGAAACGTCACTTGAGTGTTACAGTTAGACATCTGTCTAATGTGTTTTTAGTTTAGTTGGTCTGATACACCGTCATTCGGTTTTGTTCTGAATTGTATTTCAAAGTGTTCTTTTAATAAACATTGTGGTGCTTTGTAACGGTGGAATGGTTGTTTCATTACAACTTATTGGAGTCTCTTGATCCATAATTCTAGAAGTTTCTCCATATCTCAGTTCCTGTATGGCAGCAGAGACACCAGAACAGGAAGCTTCCCTCGTCACCCTGACCTCTGACCCTAGGAGCCAGAGACAGGTGTGCTTCTAACCTAGTCACTAGACAGCCATGCTGGAAGGTAACCTAGTCACTAGACAACCATGCTGGAAGGTAACCTAGTCACTAGACAGCCATGCTGGAAGGTAACCTAGTCACTAGACAGCCATGCTGGAAGGTAACTACTAGGATGGACCTAGACTAGGATGGACTAGACTAGGATGGACCTAGACTAGGATGGACTAGACTAGGATGGACTAGACTAGGATGGACTAGACTAGGATGGACCTAGACTAGGATGGACTAAACTAGGATGGACTAGACTAGGATGGACTAGACTAGGATGGACTAGATTAGGATGGACTAGACTAGGATGGACTAGACTAGGATGGACCTAGACTAGGATGGACTAAACTAGGATGGACTAGACTAGGATGGACTAGACTAGGATAGACTAGACTAGGATGGACTAAACTAGGATGGACTAGACTAGGATGGACTAGACTAGGATGGACTAGACTAGGATGGACTAGATTAGGATGGACTAAACTAGGATGGACCTAGACTAGGATGGACTAGACTAGGATGGACTAGACTAGGATAGACTAGACTAGGATGGACTAGACTAGGATAGACTAGACTAGGAAGGACTAGACTAGGATGGACCTAGACTAGGATGGACTAAACTAGGATGGACTAGACTAGGATGGACTAGACTAGGATGGACTAGACTAGGATGGACTAGATTAGGATGGACTAGACTAGGATGGACTAGACTAGGATGGACCTAGACTAGGATGGACTAGACTAGGATGGACTAGACTAGGATGGACTAGACTAGGATGGACTAGACTAGGATGGACCTAGACTAGGATGGACTAGACTAGGATGGACTAGACTAGGATGGACTAGACTAGGATGGACTAGACTAGGATGGACTAGACTAGGATGGACTAGACTAGGATGGACTAGACTAGGATGGACTAGACTAGGATGGACTAGACTAGGATGGACCTAGACTAGGATGGACTAGACTAGGATGGACTAGACTAGGATGGACTAGACTAGGATGGACTAGACTAGGATGGACTAGACTAGGATGGACCTAGACTAGGATGGACTAGACTAGGATGGACCTAGACTAGAATGGACTAGACTAGGATGGACCTAGACTAGGATGGACTAGACTAGGATGGACCTAGACTAGGATGGACTAGACTAGGATGGACCTAGACTAGGATGGACTAGACTAGGATGGACTAGACTAGGATGGACTAGACTAGGATGGACCTAGACTAGGATGGACTAGACTAGGATGGACTAGACTAGGATGGACTAGACTAGGATGGACTAGACTAGGATGGACCTAGACTAGGATGGACTGACTAGACTAGGATGGACCTAGACTAGGATGGACCTAGACTAGGATGGACCTGGACTAGGATGGACTAGACTAGGATGCCACATGAACAGAATATTTAGAACACATAATCTCCCTTTTATAATTAACCTTTTAATTAATAACTCAACGAAAGTTGACATTACTCCCCATGAGAGTAGCAAGCACTGCAGTGCACTCAGTACATTTAAGTGGTCGATAGAAATACAATTTAGTTTCAACACAATATGCATTTTTTTTATGTGGGAGAATTAAAATGCTTTTTATGGTCAAATATATTTATTACTAATATATATAATATATTTCCATTTTTTCTATTGTGTTACCAAAAAATGCAACCGCCGCTTTTTTGTAATAACCTGCACAATATGTAATACATTTATTACATAATGTGCAGGTTATTACATAATGCAGTGTTATTACATATTGAAAGTGACTTTTTATTACATTTTGGGATTTTATTCCAAATGAGGCTTAACAGGGCTCAATAGGGCTGCAGCTCCGTGTTAAAGAACGGTGGTAATGTTGTCTATTTATCTATTTAATCTTTATTTCCCCAGGTTAGTCTCATTGAGTTAACATCTGTCTCAAGAGAGATGTGGTCTTGGTCTGGTATTCAGTACAAAGACATACAGTATTTGTTGTGTATGGATGCATAATTATCATTTGCTTCCACAAAGTTTCAAATGTGAATTTTCAAAACGTAAGAAAATAACAGTTTTCTATCCTGACGCAGATAGTGGCTTCAGATCGATTCAGATGAAGCAAATGGTTTCCAGACACGGCTGTTCAGTGGTCAGTACTGCTGTCCATCTCTCTGTCCATCTCCTGAAGCCAAACCCCCTCCCTAACTACACAGAGGCAGACCGTCAGTCCTAATGGGACGTCTGCTTGTTATATAAAATGTTAATTATTAGAAATGCTTCATGAGAATGTATGGATGACCTTTGACCCTGTGAAGAGGAGTTCTAAGCTTTGGTGTTATTCATTGATCCAATCAAGCAACACCATGTTCTCAGACTCACATAGGATGTGACTGTGTGACTTAATATCTTAGTATGAAGTTTGCAGGCAAAGCTCCATTAATGAAGACCTAAAAACAACACAATATATTCACCACTTTATTCATTTGTTTTTGTATAACAGCTTTCATTTGAGAAAAGAGAATTCAAGTTACACACAACACACAGACGTTGTCAAACGTAAGTGTTATTCAAATACATGCAGTAATTAATGATCTTATTAAATTAAATAAGATCCCCCTTCATGGAAAACATACAACTTACATTTAAATCTCACTTGTAATAATTGCATCTCTTGTACTGTAAATGTTTATAAAGAAATTAAATCCAAAACACAATAGGCCTACAAATACAAGTGTCTGAAACCTGAACCAATCAATAAAACAATGAAATTGGGATCATTTAAAGAATAATAATAATTTTTAAAAACTCAGTTGAATGTATTGTGTATGGAGACAGTGAATATAAAGCACATGGCAGTTAGTATCAAGTAATGTGAGTATGTATTCCAGATGTTACTAAACCGCTTAACGCTAAACGCTTAAGTTTGATCCAAGTTCAAAACCCTAAAAAGTAAGCTGTCATAATGTACACTTTACTTTATGACATATTCTGACTCATCATAAAATGATGACAAAAAAAATACTTTTCCCCCCCTTCTCTATGTCAAATTATATTTGTCAAAAACAGACGCAACTTTACAACTGCTGCAAATAAAAAGTAAATCTTGCCAACAATCTAATACCCAACTTGTGAACACCGCACATTATCCAGCAGTCAAAATCAAACAACTTAAAAGACAATAAATCATAGAGAAACTTCATGATTTCAATTCAACAAATCAAAATGGATTCCCCTGAGGCTCTGAGAGGACAAATAAGATCTGTATTTTATTGGGTTAGGGGTTGGGTTGGGTTAGGGTTAGGGTTAGGCCAACACCAACCGGTTGGGTTAGGGTTAGGGTTAGGCCAACACCAACCCTCAGGTGTTCACCCTAACCCTAACCAACCACCCTCAGGTGTTCACCCTAACCCTAACCCTAACCAACCACCCTCAGGTGTTCACCCTAACCCTAACCCTAACCAACCACCCTCAGGTGTTCACCCTAACCCTAACCAACAACAACCCTCAGGTGTTCACCCTAACCCTAACCAACAACAACCCTCAGGTGTTCACCCTAACCCTAACCAACAACAACCCTCAGGTGTTCACCCTAACCCTAACCAACCACCCTCAGGTGTTCACCCTAACCCTAACCAACCACCCTCAGGTGTTCACCCTAAAAGCTTGCGACCTGCGGCCACCTGATCTAACATCTTTGCCTGTTCTTTCATGTCCTCCAGGATCTTTATACGATCCCGATAGCCTGGTTTGGCCGTGTTCTCCTCAGCTTTAATGAGCATCTCAATGTACTGTGTGGGTGAGAGGGGGTCTGGCTTCAAGGCGATCTCTTTCAGCCTGTTGAGACAGTCTGATGACCTTTTCACCAGTTCATTCACCTCAGTCTGATGTTGTTTGTAGTGGTTTCGTAGCCCCTGTAGCACATCCTGAACAGAACACTTCTCCTGTGAGGCTTTCAGATACTTCTTCTTCAGGTCATCGAGAGTGCGCTTCTCTTTAGTTTCTACATACTCCCATGTGTACTTTTGATTGGCGTGCAATGTCCAGTCACACTTCTTAGGGCATACTTTGCATTTTCCATCGCTTCCCATCGCACAACATTTGATCTTGTCCTCATCATCTCCATAGGTACATGCAGCATCACAAGTGACTGAACACACGTTGCAGTTAGTGATGAAGTCGACAGCTTTATGTTTTTGTACTGGCTTAGTGAATGGAACTTCTATTTCAAAATTCTCATTTCTATTGATCTCCGCCTCATGAACTTTAAGCATCTCACCTTCCTGATTAATTTCTTCAAGTTTTGCCCGCCCCTGGTAAACCTGCCCCTGCAAACCTTCAACTACGATTTCAAGCGTCTTGCGCTCCTTGAGCACCTCTTTCGTCATAGTTAAGCTCTTGGTGGTCATTGTGGTCAAGGCAGAGAACAAAGTTTTCATGCTATTGACACCGATCTTCCAATACATTGTGTCGAAAGAAAATTCGTCATCGCCGTTTTCTGCAAACAGAGCTGAGTTGTTGAATTTGAAGTGGACTGGCAGACCCTCGGGTGTCATAGGACAAGGTATTCCAGCTAACTTGATTCCCTCCAAAACAGGTGGCTTTTTGCCATCTGCGAATGTCACCAAAATCTGGATGTTCTCTGCTATATCTTTGCCAAAGATCGAGAGTATAGAGTCAAACACATATCTTTGGGTTGCTGTCAGTCGGACTTGAGAGGCTTGAACTACGAAGCAAACTGCGTCGATTTCGCTGACACCCTGTTTAGAGGAGAAGAGTTCTCTTAACTGCTCAGTGATCTCCCTATCTCTGGTTATTCCCCGAGTGTCGCCAAAACCGGGGGTGTCGATAATGGTGAGGGAGTGTGGGATTTGAAATCCCTTTTGATTGTTGATTTTGTAAACACTGACCAAGGACGTCTGGCTGTGTGCCTGTGATTTTGATTCATCCTCATTAACCAATTTGAATCTGAACCCATCTTCCCACTGAACACCAAGGATGTAGTTGATCATCCCGTTGATCAGAGTTGACTTTCCTGCTCCTGTTGGTCCGAGGACCATAATGGTGCGATTAGGGCTTTGGTTTTCTTCTCTAAAACTGTAACGCCTACATCCAGCTATGCCCATGGGGATCTTTTTCAGATCGACAGGATAAACAATGGGTGGGCCATGCTGTTCTCTCATCTGTTCTCTCATTTGTTCCATTACTTCAGCCCATGTGAGTTCTCCTTCCAAACCAAACAATTTTAAACCAAACTGTTTCATTTGAGCCAATTTGCTTTCTCCTTTTTTGGCCATTTTTATTCTGACCCTAATAGCTGCCAATGAAACCCTTTGCTAATTAATTGCAAGAAAAGTTGCAAGCACATATATTTGATTGTCAAGTGTTATCAGAGTGCTGTTATCCACTGAACAGAACCATCTACTATACCCTCCCCCACAGTCTCACAGTGTCTTCAGTAACAGCTCAGGAGCTGAGGACTTCCTTGATGAATCAGATGTTTCCTGTTGTTCTGTTATCTCACATCTGGGATGTTTCAGAGCGCGTTGGGGTCGATGCTAAACCTGAAATGAAATACAAATATGTTATTTGTGATGAAATGCAATCTCAGCTATAATTTTTTTTTATTATACAATAAAACAATACATATTTAGGTACTCTGCATTTCAGTGCTGAATGTGCCTTGGGCCAAAACTAAATGAGCCAGTTTGATTCCTACGAATACGGTATTCGGATAGCACGAATAATGAGATTTAAACAGATACAGATTCTATCCGAAGTTGCTCAATATTATTCAGGG
Organism: Nansenia antarctica; assembly: GCF_963989245.1. NCBI lineage: Eukaryota > Metazoa > Chordata > Actinopteri > Argentiniformes > Microstomatidae > Nansenia > Nansenia antarctica. Next base: position 3,147,879 of record NC_137691.1, read on the forward strand.
GGAAAAAAACACGATCGACATGACTGCTGCGTTCTCTGGATGGAACACTGGGCTCAGAGTCATAAAGGGACCAAGTCATTTGATTGGACAAGAGGCATTCCATGACTGCTGATCAGATTTCCAGAGCGCATTGACAAACGCAGCCTAGGGCTGAACCAATCGCAGACAGTTTTTTTTCTCATAACATGACATTTGAAGTTTTAAAGTACCCACTCTATATAATAAACAACAGTTTAATGATCATTAAATGTGTATCATACTTGTCCCACAGTTTTGGCACTAGGTAGACATGAGAGGTGTCAAAACGTGCGGCTCGTTTAGCAGACCACTACATGAACTGGACATGTTTATAAAGAAATTCAATAAAACATTTAAAAAATCTAATACAACTGACTGATTTGAGACACCTGAATCAATCAATCAAACAATGAAATTATAATCATTTAAAGAATAATAATTTAAAAACACACACAAAATGTAATGTATTGTGTATGAAGACCAAAGAGCTGTCTAGATTAGAAGATCATTTATCCACGTTTCAAATGGACTATATCACGTTTCCTGTAACAGTCGATTGCAATGTGCCCTAATTATGACAGCCCTAATTTTTGTTATCTATTAATTGTGCTCAAATAATTACTTTTCAAAACATTATTTGAAGCTAAACATCATTTACAAAATCTCCTTCAACAAAAACATGCACAGTATGGTAATAGCCTACGTCCTTATTCCTTTAGTGGAGGAACACTTCTCCTCCAGTAAAGGTGATTAACAGTCATGTTAATCATAAATAACCAGCCGTCTGTTATGTTTCTAGATGACACACATCACTGATAGTTGTGTTAATGTTCCCCGGGTGTGAATCAGTTGGAAACAATCACGTATTTTAAGAACTGGAGTGTTTTAGTCTAATCAACCCATGATGATGATACAATTAAATACAATGCAATTACATTGCAGTGCTTAACTGCATAGAGGCTATATATCTGTTTAAATACCAGCCTATATGTTGTTCAGAGTACAACATTCTCACATACCCCTTACACACACACACACACACACACACTCCCCCCCTGTCAGTTTGGTACTTACAATTGTTCTGTTCTCACGCACAAGAAGCTGATAAGTGATGGATGATGATGCTGGAGGTATACAGTGAAATGTCCAACTGAAATGAAATGTACAACAATTTCAATAATGTTTTTTAAATCAATGAACACATGTGCACCAATCACTCAACCCGTTAGTGAACAAATTATACATCAAATAGTGTTGTGTTGTTACTTACAAGTGCTCTGTCCCAGAGAAAGTTCAGGTGTTGAGCTAAGGAAGTATGCAGGGAACTGTAAATGAAATAACACATTCATTAATTTTCGATCAAAGGCTGTAATACATTAACATGCTAGACAACGGACAGGGCCAATGATTGTAAAGCGGCTTATAGGTTAATACTCACATGTGTTGTGTTCTGCCTGTGAAGGAGATGTTGGTAGATAATGAAGGCTGCTTCTGAGAAGGGAACTGTCTACTCTGCTGCTTTATAGCAGTTTTCTGATAGGCCACACCCCTCTCTTACCTCATCTGATAGGCCACACCCCTCTCTTACCTCATCTGGTCAAACTAGCACATGTTTGCATCCTCTAGGCTTGCACTGGAGAGAATAGTGGCCAGTACCAGGGTAATAAGACTAGTACCAGGGTAATAAGGCCAGGGTAATAAGACTAGTACCAGGGTAATAAGGCCAGTACCAGGGTAATAAGGCCAGGGTAATAAGGCTAGTACCAGGGTAATAAGGCCAGGGTAATAAGGCCAGTACCAGGGTAATAAGGGGTTTATTACTAGATTAGATTCAGATTCAACCTTTTTGTCATTGCAGTCTGCAGAGTAAAACAAAATGTATGTTGTGCTCTAGGCACAGGATCAGCCATAGTCAGCACCCCTGGAGCAATTAGGGGTTAATTAAGTGCCTTGCTCAGGGGCACAACAGCAGTGGTAGGCACCTTAGATATGATGCCAGTTTTACCTTGTAAACAATCTCTCCTGTCACTGCCTCCCCCTGCCCTAACCCTCTTCTCCCACAATGTTGGTTGAATCTAGCCCATGTTTATTAGTCATGAGGAAACACATTGTCTACGGAATATTGCAAAAGTTAGACATTTTCTCCGGCAAGCTGATGCAGAAGTATTAATGCATGCCTTTAAATGACTAAATAATTAAATTATGATTATATAATGATTAAAGCACTTTGAGCTGCAACATTTGCAGGAAAAGCGCTATACAAAGTTAGTATTATATTATTATTATTATTATTATGTTTTGTCATTTAATGCTGACATACAGAATTCATACTGTAAGCTACTTCTACTGCAAAGTCTTCAGTCTTCAGTCAGTCAGGATATCCAAGTCAGCACTATTCCAAGCAAGCCATTCAAATATACAGCAGATCAGGCTGTTTCTAGGAAATCTCTTCTGTCTTTATTGAACATAAACCATCTGCGTGAATGAATGACCTTCCATCCTCGTAAGTGAAGGATTTGAACAATATTTTGAATCACAATATATTATATCCACTGTGTTTAGATCAGATTATATCCCCTGTGATTAGATCAGATTATATCCACTGTGTTTAGATCCGATTATATCCACTGTGTTTAGATCAGATTATATCCACTGTGTTTAGATCAGATTATATCCACTGTGATTAGATCAGATTATATCCACTGTGTTTAGATCAGATTATTACAGAAGAGGAAAATTAGGTCAGTGGGGAAAGTCTCACAAATGGAGGGCTGTTTACCAGACTGATCCAGAGACAGTTTACCAGACTGATCCAGAGACAGTTTACCAGACTGATCCAGAGACAGTTTACCAGACTGATCCAGAGACAGATTACCAGACTGATCCAGAGACAGTTTATCAACGTGTTCAGATACCAGTGGCCAGGATGGTCTGATGGGGAACGTGAACAACTGTGAGATCGGTGACTTATTTGCTTCTGTCTGTGAAAAGATGTTGTTGTTGGGTCGTTGTGTTGCAAGCTGGAATGAGAGAGAGAATGTGCCTTGTCTGCCATATGCGGCAATACAGGAGCGGGAGCAGGGTACAGATACAGAGGGTTAGGGTTAGGGTTAGGGTTGAAGAGGAGGCTAGCAGGGAGGAGCGGGAGCAGGGTACAGATACAGAGGATAGAGAGGATACAGAAGAAGCGGGCCGAGTCAGCCTGTAACCGTTGACCCGGTAAGGAAAATATAGGTAGCTGTGTAGGGGTGTAACGGATCGCCCCCCACGGTTCGGCACGCATGTGTACCGCGGATCAATTGCAAAATGTAACCAAGTAATAATATTACTTAATATTAGTTAATATCCCTTGTAAATCACAATGTAGAGTTGCCATGAAAAGATAGACGCGACAGTTGCATGCTTTGTTTTACTCTAAAACGCAATGATAGGTTGATAATGGAAAAAAAAATACTTGTCAACTAGTTTCAGCCCCACAGAGTCATACCTGTCAACTAGTTTCAGCCCCACAGAGTCATACCTGTCAACTAGTTTCAGCCCCAGAGTCATACCTGTCCACTAGTTTCAGCTCCACAGAGTCATACCTGTCAACTAGTTTCAGCCACAGAGTCATACCTGTCAACTAGTTTCAGCCCCACAGAGTCATACCTGTCAACTAGTTTCAGCCACAGAGTCATACCTGTCCACTAGTTTCAGCCACACAGAGTCATACCTGTCAACTGACTGGCTTCTGATTGTGTTGTGAATCGTACTGATCTATATCAGTTGCCAGGTCGGCGTTACTACCTAGTAGATGTGCCTTCCCTGTCCTCCCGGGCCAGATATGAATCTTCACCACCCTACACCTCCAGCAGCCCTCTAAAACAAGATTAACACACCCACACACACACACACACACACACACACACACACACACACACACACACACACACACACTCTGCTCCTGATAAGCAGTGGTCGACTGTTTGTTTACTTGTGTTTGTCTCTGCTGTCTTTCGCAAGCTCTGAAACTTGGGTCCCTGAGGCCCTACCCAGTGTTAGTATAGTGTGTTCCTAATAAAGTGTTCGGTGATTGTATCTCAAATCATGATGTCACTGATACATTTCTTCACTGTATGACACTGTTATTTAGTTTCAGCTGAACTTCAGAAGATGTCTAATGATAGTCTTTACTCCTGACCCACACGCCAGGGTGTCATTTATGCTGCTTATGTTTGGAGTTTGTTTTTAAAAACACTTCCTAGAGTCACATGGTTTCTATATCATGCAGAGTGGCACTATAATGCACTCTGACTTAAAAGAAAAAAACATATGTTGAAACGTCACTTGAGTGTTACAGTTAGACATCTGTCTAATGTGTTTTTAGTTTAGTTGGTCTGATACACCGTCATTCCATTTTGTTCTGAATTGTATCTCAAAGTGTTCTTTTAATAAACATTGTGGTGCTTTGTAACGGTGGAATGGTTGTTTCATTACAACTTATTGGAGTCTCTTGATCCATAATTCTAGAAGTTTCTCCATATCTCAGTTCCTGTATGGCAGCAGAGACACCAGAACAGGAAGCTTCCCTCGTCCCCCTGACCTCTGACCCTAGGAGCCAGAGACAGGTGTGTTTTTTTTTTCTGAGTGGGGGCAGTCCCACTCATATTTTTCATTTTATTGGATAGAGTTAGTGAAGACAGACAGGAAAGTAAGGAGGCAGAGGGCATGTCAGCAGGGCATGGGCCGGATTCGAACCTATGCCGACATGGGCATAATGTGTGCACTGTAGACCACGGTGCTAGACCACTGGAACACCTCAGGCATAGTTCTAATGAGGTCACGCACATCTATGGCTGTTGTTGATACTACTACAACATGTGTCATGGCCAAGACACGTCATCCCCTCAGGTGCAGAACACACTGTGACCCAACACCTCCCTCTGGTGCAGAACACACTGTGACCCAACACCACCCTCTGGTGCTGACCACACTGTGACCCAACACCTCCCTCTGGGTACTGACCACACTGTGACCCAACACCTCCCTCTGGTACTGACTGAACACACTGTGACCCAACACCTCCCTCTGGTACTGACTGAACACACTGTGACCCAACACCTCCCTCTGGTGCTGACCACACTGTGACCCAACACCTCCCTCTGGTGCTGACCACACTGTGACCCAACACCACCTCCCTCTGGTGCTGACCACACTGTGACCCAACACCTCCCTCTGGTGCTGACCACACTGTGACCCAACACCACCTCCCTCTGGTGCTGACCACACTGTGACCCAACACCTCCCTCTGGTGCTGACCACACTGTGACCCAACACCACCCTCAGGTGCTGACCACACTGTGACCCAACACCTCCCTCTGGTGCTGACCACACTGTGACCCAACACCTCCCTCTGGTACAGAACACACTGTGACCCAACACCTCCCTCTGGTGCTGACCACACTGTGACCCAACACCACCCTCTGGTGCTGACCACACTGTGACCCAACACCACCTCCCTCTGGTACAGAACACACTGTGACCCAACACCTCCCTCTGGTGCTGACCACACTGTGACCCAACACCTCCCTCTGGTGCTGAACACACTGTGACCCTCAGGGGTCGTCTAGGCCTGCTGTCCAGTGGTGTAGTCTAGTTTTTTCTAGTGGGTATATACTGTATACTGTGATTTTTCCCTCCCAGCCTCATATCGTTCATTTCGGAACGCCATAAAAATAAGTCTGCGCTCCCTGTCTAACGTTATATATAGTTATAAGGCTGATCTGTGCACGATAGTGCTGCATTTTGACATATTTCATGTCGCATCTCCCCCCGTTGATGGTACATGACGCTACAGTCAGTCCCAATGGTCCAATTGTGAATGAAAGTGTGAAAGTGTGAAAAGTTCTGTCACAATACGCTGTTACGTATCCTCACACATTTTTAAATGGGTATACGGACATCCTTGGCTTTTCCTAGTGGGTATACGGCGTAGTCCTGCGTATCACGTAGACTACACCACTGCTGCTGTCACTCCCCCTGCTGTGTGTGGTTGGTTCCCAGCCCCGGGCAGGGTGAGAGCAGAGCAGAGGAGGTGTTTAATAGAGGTCTGTAAAACTGTCATGACCACGGTGTGTTTGTGTTTGTCTGACCTGCTCTGGTTGTGGTCATCATGGTCTCGGGGGGCTGTGGTCGGAAGGCAAAAGCTCACACTCACACAAAGATAGGCCACCAAGACATGACATCACAGACTCATGCCATGTATGACATCACAGACTCTTGCCAATAACAACAACAACTTTTTATTTGTACATCGCTTTTCCTGCAAACGTTGCAGCTCAAAGTGCTCCAATCATTATATAATCATCATTTAATTATTTTGTCATTTAAAGGCAATATTAAAAAGATGGGTTTTTAGTCTTGACTTGAACATAAGTGCTGAGGTTGCATCCCTAATGTAAACTGGCAGTGCATTCCACAATCTGGGTGCATAAAATGAGAATGCAGCCTCACCAAATCTCTTCTTTTGTACATGTGGTACACAGAGAAAACCAGCGTCAGAAGACATGAGAGCTCTATTGGGCTGATATGCTAGCAGAAGGTCTCTCAGATATTCTGGTGCTGTGCCAGTGAGAGCTTTATAAACAAGCAGAAGGATCTTGAAATCTATTCTGAACTTAACAGGAAGCCAGTGTAGAGTCTCTAAAATAGGACTTATATGAGCTCTTCTACTTGTTTTGTTGTTTTGCTTGTCAATAATTAGCTTTGCACAGTGGACGAGCTTCAACACTAATATATATATATATATATATTTTAAATACCATAGAAACAATGACAACAATAACTGGACTGCCAATGCAATGATTGCTTTTTTTTTTCTTATCATCTTTATCTTCTTCATTACCCATTTAAAATGTAACACAACAAAAGAAGCGAAGCCCTGATTGGTTGAGGAAGTCTTTTTTAATTCTCATTTACATGATGAAGAGACGCGCCTGCCAGTCAAAGAGTGACCGCATGATGAACAACCCTGATTGGTTAGTGGGGATTCCGTACACTTCTGATCAAAGGAACGCATTGATAACAGTCAGGATCTATGAGGTCATTCATCAACCACTGTGTGTCTATTCACTCAGCAACGATTACCTCCCCCATCCCCCCAACACTCACACACACACACACACACACACACACACACACACACACACACACACACGCAATCCACTGTAATGATGGGTAGCTCCAGTGCAGAGGTAGTGGTTAGTAGATTCTCACTCACTCTTTTTAATGTAGTATGTAGTATGACTGTGTAGAATGTGTATTAGTAATGCTTTATTCATGTATTACAATGCGTATACTTCTAAAGGAAATAAACCTACACACCCAAAGGTTTACTGCAATGTAACCGTGCGCTAAAAATAAGGCTCCCGTTCCCAGCTAGCATACATGTGTTATTGCTTGTTGCGTGCTCTGCGTCGCCAAAGCATTTGGATCTCAGTACATTAGTAAGTAGTGCTCTCTGCCTGGCTGGAAGCTTGGGAAAGCACAGGACTTTGCTGGTCCCCTAACCCACCCCCCCTCCCCTCCCTCTCCTAACCCCCCCTCCCTCTCCTAACCCCCCCCCTCCCCTCCCTCCCTCCTTCCCATTCCAGTGTTCGTACCTCCGCCAGCTTCCTCTCTTTCTTCTGTCTTATACGTACCTAGTTACCTCACCCTCGTCTCTTGACGCCTCTCCTTGTATACAATGCTATCTCCCGCCCTCCCTCCCTCCCTCCCTCCCCCCCTCCCTCCCTCCCTCGCTCCCTCCCCTCCTCCTCCTTCCCTCTCTTAGGCCTCGATGACGACGGAGCTTCCCGTGACGCGGACGCCGAACCAGCCGTCCCAGTACTTGCTGTCCTGCCCTCCGTGCTCGAAGGAGATGAAACGCACGCCGGCGCCGTAGTCAGAGAACGTGTGGTTCACCTGGAGAGAGACAGACAGGTCAGCCTAGAGAGAGACAGACAGGTCAGCCTAGAGAGAGAGAGAGAGACAGACAGGTCAGCCTAGAGAGGGACAGACAGGTCAGCCTAGAGAGAGACAGACAGGTCAGCCTAGAGAGAGAGACAGACAGGTCAGCCTAGAGAGAGACAGACAGGTCAGCCTAGAGAGAGAGACAGACAGGTCAGCCTAGAGAGAGACAGACAGGTCAGCCTAGAGAGAGAGAGAGAGAGAGAGAGAGAGAGAGACAGACAGGTCAGCCTAGAGAGAGAGAGACAGACAGGTCAGCCTAGAGAGAGACAGACAGGTATGCACGCTGGTGTGTGGCGTGGGGTCAGTACCTGTCTCCAGGAGCAGTCGTCACTGTCGGGGTCGAGGGTCACGGGGTCAGGTTTGTACTCCTGCAGGACTTCCTGGTTCTCGTCCAGCAGACAGACGGTCAGCTGGTAGGTACAGCCACAGTCTGTCCTGCCTGAGTACCTGGATAACAATAATAATAAAAAATAAATAATAATAATAATTTTAGACTTATATAGCGCTTTTCTAGACACTCAAAGACGCTTTACAAACTGAAAAGATTGAGTAGTAATAATAAAAAGACACAAAAATGGTTTAGGTAGTGCTGGGGACACATGGGAAGGGGAGGGGGGGAGAGGGTTAACTGGTGAAGGCGAGCTTGAAGAGGTGGGTTTTGAGGGCCTGTTTAAATGTTGGGAGGGTGTTGGCCTGTCTGATGTGGTTGGGGAGGGCGTTCCAGAGGGACGGGGCTGCGGCTGAAAAGGCCCCATCACCCCAGGTCCGGAGCTTGGTCCTGGTGGTCGTGATGGATGGTCAACACAACAGCATCAACAACACACCAACCAATAGGTTGTGTGGCTCGATTATTATGCCGATTTATTATGTGTGTGTGTGTGTCTCACCAGTCCTCCACAGTGATAGCAGGCAGGGCGTCCAGGTCGTCAGGTGAGAAGCCCTCAGCCACCAGGTCAACCACCTGTCTCTTCAGACACAGCCTAGAGAGAGACAGACAGGTCAGCCTAGAGAGAGACAGACAGGTCAGTCTAGAGAGAGACAGACAGGTCAGCCTAGAGAGAGACAGACAGGTCAGCCTAGAGAGAGACAGACAGGTCAATGTAAGTATCTTGTAACTTCGCAAACAATAGCAGCATTTAAATAGTTTATGTTCAACTGGAAAAGGTAGTGAGCACAGAATGCAGAAAGCCTGTCTGTAGAAATATATCGCTTCCTGTCGAACATTATATATCTAACATGACATGTTTTAAGGCTGATCTGTGCATGATAGTGCTGCATTTTGACATCATTCTTATCGCATTTCCCCCCCGTTGAGCTGTATAGCGGCACTTATTAAAGTGAAGTGCTCTTATGACACGTAACTCCTCCTACTCTCCCAGGTCGCTCCAGGTCTGTTGTGTATGATAGCGTGTCTGAAAGTACGGCACGGGTAGGATACAAACGTGTGTCGTACCGAGCCGTACCGGTCTGGTCAATGGAAAAGCGCCAACTATATAACTGAACTCATGTTCTCATCCTACAGACGGACCCTAAAGTACACCCCTCATCTCACACAAACACAAACACAAGTCACACACACACACACACACACAAACACACCAACTCACAGACACACAGGCACACACACACTGGCACACACACACACACAAACACACTAACTCACACACACACACACATAGGCGCACACAGGCACACACACACAAACACACCAACTCACACACACAAACACACTAACTCACACAGGCACACACAGGCACACAGGCACACACAAACACACCAACTCACCACACACACAGGCACACACACACACCAAGTCACACACAAACACACCAAGTCACACACACACACAGGCACACACACACACACACACACACACATAGGCACACACACATTTACACAAACACACCAACTCAGACACAAACACACCAACTCACACACACAAACACACTAACTCACACACACACACAGGCACACACACACACACACACACACACAAACACACCAACTCACTCGAAGGAGGTGCTGAAGTACTTGGAGATACCGTCATCGCTGAAGTCATGGCCACAGTCGCCCGGCAACGCCTCCACCTGCCATTGGCTCCCGCCGTTCTCCGTCAGCTCCCAGAATTCCATCTGTTCTGGGAGGGGAAACGCACAGTCACTCTCTGCCGGGGTGTGACACGCGTACTCACCTCTCCTGGATTCTGTACCTACCACACACACACACGCACACACACACACACACACGCACACACACACACACACACACACACACACACACTCACGCACTCACACACACACGCACACACACACACACACACACACACACACACACACACTCACACACACACGCACACACACACACACCAACTCACACACAAGTCACACACAAACACACCAACTCACACACACACACAGACACACACAAACACACCAACTCACACACAAACACAGGCACAGGCACACACACACACACACACACACACACACACAGACACTAACGCAGCGTAGACTGACAGTACAGAAGTGGCCTCCCAGACAGACGGTCTCCTCACCTTCCCCGTTGGGGTTCTTCAGCAGGTTTCTGGCCATGTCTTCAGCTCCTGGGGGAGGACGGTGCCTGCACAGAGGAAACACAGGGAAGAAGGTCACAACTAGGCTGCCCCCCCCCCCCCCCCCTCTCTTCCACAACAACAGTTTATCAGCGGGGCCCAACCCAACCATCCAGCAGCACCGGGGGTAACCTCGGCGCACCCCTGTGTTTTTGGGCATTGGTTCCATCCACATTCTTCCCTCCAGCACAGTGGCATACAGCCATGCCTTTGCGTTTCACTCACATACACTCACACACACACACACACACACACACACACACACACACACACACACACACACACAGAGAGAGAGCATTGCTTTGTGGGTAACCCTGGCTCACACAATCACTGGTTGGTTGCTTGGAAACCCATTTCTGGTGCTGCTAGCATTTCTGGTGCCTCTAGCCCGACGACAGCCAATGGCTGCAGGCCTGAGCAGAGATGACATTACGTTTCCCCCGCTGTGATTGGTGGAGAGATGATTCGCTTACTTAGTCAAATGTATTTTGTTGTGAGTCGCTTTGGATAAAAGGCGTCTGGTAAGATGCCAAACGTTGTAACTGTAAATGTGCAGACCGGTTTGTTTTTTTTCCTTGGCTGTTTCTATAGGTCTCTGAGTTCTCACGGGTCGATGGGAAGATGGGAAATGAGCGGTGGTGGTGGAATGTGCTTCCCAGAACTGCTGAGTCACTACCCATCTTCCGTCGGAGACTGAAGACCTCCATCTCTTCAGGCTACACCTTAACTGCTCCTCCTGAGACATCTACTACCTCCCCAGCACTGTGTCTCCTGAGACATCTACTACCCCCCAGCACTGCGTCTCCTGAGACATCTACTACCCCTCAGCACTGCGTCTCCTGAAACATCTACTACCCCCCCAGCACTGCGTCTCCTGAGACATCTACTACCCCCCAGCACTGTGTCTCCTGAGACATCTACTACCCCCCAGCACTGTGTCTCCTGAGACATCTACTACCCCCCAGCACTGTGTCTCCTGAGACATCTACTACCCCCCAGCACTGTGTCTCCTGAGACATCTACTACCCCCCAGCACTGCGTCTCCTGAGACACCCGCTTTTCCCCTTTACTGTGTCCCCTATGACTTCTACTGCCCCCCTTATTATTTTTTTAAGTGTCAAAAGCGCTTTCTAAAACAGACTGTGAGGTACAACTCTGGGTTTGTATAGAGACATGGTGTTACTGGTCAGGGATGTTCTAGCGGAGTGGACGCCATGCTCCTTACTGCCCCTGGTGGCTGACCCTGTGAATCACACACACATGCAAAAACACCACAGCTCATGTCTGAACCTTTGGGGATAGTAGAGGCTACATGGCCTAGCTATGGAGAAATAAAAACAGTATTTCGCTCTGTCAACGTGTTCTTGGTGGACTATGACTGTCTAGCCCTTCTCTGCTGCATTTCTGCTCATTTAAAACTGCAGGCTGAAATCAGGCCGATACAAATACTCCAGTAGCATCACTTTAAGTTATCAAATAATTAACACTAGAACAGCCGTGAGTAATGGAATTTATTCCGTTTATATCTTTGCACTCAATCAAATTTGAGGACCCTCCTTTCATGACTTTTCCTAGATATGTGAGTTCTCCCACCCAGTATCCTTACATTTTCAAAATCACTTCAGGATAAGTAAGTAAGTAAGTAAGTAACGTTTATTTATATAGCACAACGACAAATAGCCGCCCAAAGTGCTTAACAGATAAAAAGATAAAAATAATAAAGCTATTTTGCAGTTTTTCTGTGTAGGAGGTGTGGTGGAATAATTATGCCTGATAAGAAATGTTATTTATTGATAAGACATCCATTTACCTTTAAGACTGAATTCTCAAGAGTCACTGAGTCAGACTGTCTTGGGCAGAATCAACATATTGACGACCAAGTCTAGTAGACAATGAAAGGTGTTTTCCTCTGCTCAGGGCTTGACTTTGGCTAGACAACAGACACATTCAAATGATCACAAAGAACCTGATTGCTCTTAACATATACAGATGATTAAATCAATAGTAGTATGGCTGCCAAATTAGATGCTGACCGTCATATTGTGGCACCAGAATCTTAGTTGCAAGAGGTGCTAGTATCGACATGGATCATCCCCTGAAAACACATCCCCTGAAAATGCCCGTTGGTCCAGGTCTGGGCCCTGTCTATATCCTTTATAAATTGACTGACTTATATAGCGCCTTACATTTACATTTACATTTTTGGCATTTAGCAGACGCCTTATTCCAAAGCGACTTACAATCAATACGTTTGACTAAGCAAGTGAATCATCAATCCATCAGTCGTCGTAGCAGGAAGAGTAATCTAGCTCAGGCCAGGGGCCATTGGCAGTCTCAGTGATAGAAGGAAAAAGTTATGCCTTATTCCAAAGCGCTTTACAACGGCCTCTCATTCACCCATTCACACACACATTCTCACACCAATGGCGGCAAGCTGCCATGCAAGGCGCCGGCCGGCCCGCTCATTGGGAGCAATTTGGGGTTCAGAGTCTTGCCCAAGGACACCTCGACATGTGGCCAGTCAGGGTTCGAACCGCCGATCTGCCGAATTTGCGATCATTAGACGCCGGCTCTACCTCCTGCTCCACAGCTGTGACTTACAACAAATACATTTGACTAAGTAAATCAATCATCTATCCACCAGTCGTAGCAGGAAAAAGTACTCTACGCTCAGGCCTGGAGCCATTGGCAATCATCGTGCTGGAAGGACGTTTTTCTTGTTTTTGACAATGGGGAAAAACAGTACAGGGGTAGTAGATGTCTCAGGGGAAACAGTACAGGGGGGTAGTAGATGTCTGTACAGGGGGGGTAGTAGATGTCTCAGGTGGGACAGTACAGGGGGGTAGTGGATGTCTCAGGAAGGACAGTACAGGGGGGTAGTAGATGTCTCAGGTGGGACAGTACAGGGGGGGTAGTAGATGTCTCAGGAGAAACAGTACAGGGGGGTAGTAGATGTCTCAGGAGAAACAGTACAGGGGGGGTAGTAGATGTCTCAGGAGAAACAGTACATGGGGGTAGTAGATGTCTCAGGAGAAACAGTACAGGGGGGTAGTAGATGTCTCAGGTGAAACAGTACAGGGGGGTAGTAGATGTCTCAGGAGAAACAGTACAGGGGGGTAGTAGATGTCTCAGGTGAAACAGTACAGGGGGGTAGTAGATGTCTCAGGAGAAACAGTACAGGGGGGTAGTAGATGTCTCAGGAGAAACAGTACAGGGGGGGTAGTAGATGTCTCAGGAGAAACAGTACATGGGGGTAGTAGATGTCTCAGGAGAAACAGTACAGGGGGGTAGTAGATGTCTCAGGTGAAACAGTACAGGGGGGTAGTAGATGTCTCAGGAGGGACAGTACAGGGGGGTAGTAGATGTCTCAGGAGAAACAGTACAGGGAGGTAGTAGATGTCTCAGGAGAAACAGTACATGGGGGTAGTAGATGTCTCAGGAGGGACAGTACAGTGGGGTAGTAGATGTCTCAGGAGGGACAGTACAGGGGGGTAGTAGATGTCTCAGGTGGGACAGTACAGGGGGGTAGTAGATGTCTCAGGAGAAACAGTACAGTTGGTAGTAGATGTCTCAGGAGAAACAGTACATGGGGGTAGTAGATGTCTCAGGAGGGACAGTACAGGGGGTAGTAGATGTCTCAGGAGAAACAGTACAGGGGGTAGTAGATGTCTCAGGAGAAACAGTACATGGGGGTAGTAGATGTCTCAGGAGGGACAGTACAGGGGGGTAGTAGATGTCTCAGGAGAAACAGTACAGGGGGGTAGTAGATGTCTCATTAGAAACAGTACAGGGGGGCAGTAAATGTGTCAGGAGAAACAGCACAGGGGTTAGTATGTCTCAGGAGAAACAGTACAGGGGGGCAGTAGATGTCTCAGGTGGGACAGTACAGGGGGGGTAGTAGATGTCTCAGGAGGGACAGTACAGGGGGGTAGTAGATAGTAGTCTCAGGAAGGACAGTACTGGGGGGTCGTAGATAGTAGTCTCAGGAGGGACAGTACAGGGGGGTAGTAGATAGTAGTCTCAGGAGGGACAGTACAGGGGTACCACGCCCCGGACCAGGAGCTCCTCCCTGCCCCGTGTGGCTTTGCAGCATACACTTTGCCTCTCATAATAACCCACCCAGTGCACAATCCCAATACTTTAAAATGGCTTCCTGTCTGCTGCCCTGTGTCTCTCCCGTCTCTGATATCCAGGTCAGCATCAGGAGAACTAACGTACTGAAGCAGGAAACAAAACGTTTTTTTTTTATTATTGATTTTGGAATCATCAGGAACTATCTAGAGGCCGAATGCGCCAACGTTTTGTTGTCTTTGTACCTGTACTCTGATGATCCCTGACAATTCAATTGAATCTGAATCTAAATCTGAATGAGGTTACTAACCCAATTGTATTTATTTTATTTAACCTTCAACCTTAAATTTTATTTAACCAGGCAGGCCAATAAGAACTAATTCTTATTTGCATTGGTGGCCTGGCAAAAGACAAAAGCCTCTTGGGGGGAGAGGAGGGGCTGAAAAGAAATTAGGTTACATGTTAAAAAACAAAGAACACACACGACAGACAGCGGAACACATCCAAGCATTTCCAGCACAGTTAAAAGCTAGAAGCATACATACATCTGCACACACCTCCTCCACTTACAGTCACAGCATCAAGTTAAAGGGACAGCGTCACACATCCACATAAACCGGCACAACGTTAAGCGCAGCAGAAAGCACACTAACAGCATTAAAGAATTAGCAATACATACAGTATGCAAATTTGGACAAACACAGGAAGTCAAACAGGCATGCATGGGACAGACAGTAAGCAGCCAACAGGGAGGGTTTGGAAAAACACTAAAGGGTTGAAAAAC
>NC_137691.1:3173351-3183351 GCF_963989245.1 Nansenia antarctica
ACAGACACACACACATACGCGCACACAACGTCATATTTGGACAAGTAACTTGAGCTCTCAGACAAGTAATTAGTTAATAAGATAAGTTCATTTAGTACCTGAAAAAGCTTAATGTCAAGCCCTGCACTCTATTTATTCCCTATTTCCCTTCTATTTATTCCCTATTTTTATTCATTATCTATTATGTGTCTTTTTTTATCCCCCATACTCTTTTAAATCTTGCTGCTGTGAGAAAGTAATTTCCCCTCGGGAAGAAAAAAATAAAGAACTTCAACCGGAGCTACGGTAGTCCTTATCTCAGTGTTCCTTCCTCCTTAGTTTCAACTTTCATTGTTACATTGTCACATTACACAAGAGTAAGAGAGTAACATTCTTAGGCTTTGGTTTCCTGACATTGCAGCACAAGACAATATGGCAAGATAAGTCAAGATAAATACAGTGGCAATAGTACCCCCCCCCCCACTCACTGTGATGTCATGTGGTCATATTAACTGCTCCTCTTGAGACATCTACTACCCCCCAGCACTGTGTCTCCTGAGACACCTGCTTCCCCCTCTACTGTGTTTTCCTAAGATTTCTACCACCCCCCTTGTACTGTTTCACCAGTGTCTTATCTTCTTCTATCACGGAGACTGCCAATGACCCCTGGCCTGAGCTAGATTACTCTTCCTGCTACGATGATTGATGATCCACTCGCTTAGTCAAATGTATCGATTCTAAGTCGCTTTGGAATAACAAGGCGTCTGCCAAACGCCCTAAATGTAAGCGTGGCCGTCCGTTCTAACACCGCCTGTCCTCCCCAGCGTGGCCATCTAGCGCCCACCCTCCACCCAGACGACCGCAGGAAAGCAGAGATACTGAAGAAGAAGAAGAGGAGGAAGGTGGAGGGGCGGGGGGACAGCCCGGCTGGCCAGACGACAACAACAACAACAACAACAACAACCACCACAAGCCCCTCCCACCAGCAGCAGGCCTCTGCAGCAGCGTCGCCCCCCCCGGACCCACAGCGCCCCCTATCTGTCGGAGGAGGAGGAGGACGACCCATCAAGGAGGAGCCAGAGGACGACTTCACCATCCCTCTCCCCCCTCCTCCTCCCTCCTCCTCCTCCTCCCTCTGTAAGCAGGAGCCGGGGGAGGAACGCCCGTGCTGGGGGGGCCCGGGGGGGGTGAAGGTGGAGGGGGGGGCGGAGGGGGGGGTGAAGGTGGAGGGGGCGGTGAGGACGGTGGTCCGCCAGGGGAAGCAGGTGGTCTTCAGGGACGAGGACGGGTCGGGAGAGGATGAAGACATCATGGTGGACTCTGGTAAGACCTGGGTGGGGGGGTGTGTGTGTGTGTGTGGGGGAGGGGGGTCTGGACAAGGACATCATGGTGGATTCCGGTTAGACCGCTGTGGTACACACACATGACGTGGGTGTGTGTGTGTGTGTGTGTGTGTGTGTGTGTGGTGTGGGGGTGTGTGCAGAGTTAGTTAGTTCTTTCTCCTTAATCCTGAAGTCCTATTAGTCAAATGTAAGACACATCCCTGATACGGCGATAGGACAACTGGGGTGTGTATGTTCTGACAGTCCATGTCCACTAAGTTGTCTTACTCTGTCTCTCTGTCTCTCTCTCTCTCTCTCCCCCCCCCTCCCCTCTCTCTCTTTCCCCCTCCCTCCCTCCCTCCTCCCCCTCCCCCAGACGATGACTCGTGGGACCTGGTGACGTGCTTCTGCATGAAGCCGTTTGCGGGCCGGGCCATGATCGAGTGCCACCGCTGCCACACCTGGGTCCACCTGTCCTGTGCCAAGATCAGGAAGTCCCACGTGCCCGAGACCTACACCTGCCAGGGGTGCAGGGAGGGGGGGGGGGCCCAGGGGCAGGGGGGGGTCGCCCACGACATCCGCCGCTCCCACCGCTCGCGCACGGGACCCCGCAAACACCTGCTGGAATGACCCCCCCTGGGACGACCCTGAACTCTGACCCCTGTTAACCCCCCCGTCCACTCCTGACCCCATTGCCTTCACCCCACACCTGTTAGATTGACTCAAGTTAGTCCAGACTTGACTGAACCTACACACCCTCTTGCCAACAGCTGCTGGACACATCCCAAGCTCCTAAACTCACCCCATACACCCACACCCCATACACCCACACCCCAGAAACTGACTGAATCGCCCCTCTGTGGTAATGAAACACCCCAGACATCCTAAACCTCCTGATGACATGACTATATGATGACATGATGACATGATGTTATGACTATATGACAACATGAGGGTGTGTGTCTGCTCTCTCCAGCCTCTCTGTGCGTGAAACAATCACTGAACAGTCTGTCTGTCAAACCGACAGGGTGGGTGGGGTTTGACGTCTGTCCGATACTTAGAGAGACGCGTCTCGTTTGAACACTGGAAGGCATTGTTTCGTACCTGTTCAACTGCCAGAGAGAAACCCCCCCCCCCCTCTGTCAACTGCCACACAACAGGTGCATGCTGGGACTTGCATGAGAGGCAGTTTGCACTTTCTTTTTTTTCTTTTTTCCCATGACCTTTCTCTCAACCCCGCCCCCTGTCATGCAGGGACAGGTCTGTCTGTCTGTCTGTCTGTCTTAGGTCTGAGTTATCTAGCAAGCGAATCTGTAGGTGAGAATGTTCTAGATGTTCTAAATGTTCTAAATGTTCTAGAACGAATCAGACTCTGTTCTCGACACTTAAAAAGGTGCAATAAGCCAAGGAACAATCCGTTGTACAGAGAGAGGTTATAACACGTGGCCGGCGTTCTCTCACTGAAGCTCAGACGAGCCCGGGTGTCAGACTGTTCTCTGCGCTGCGTCACTTCAGTGTGAAATAAACCACCTGTCAGGTTAATAATACTGGCCCCTTTTTATAAACGTGATGTCTCTCTTATTTATTTATTTATTTATTTTTACCTGTAAGCCATCTGAATCAAGGTCTCTCTCTCCCTCTCCCTCACTCTGTCCCTCTTTGTCCCTCTCTCTCTATCTCTCTCTCTCTCTCTATCTCTCTCTCTCTCTATCTATCTATCTCTCTATCTCTCTCTATCTCTCTATCTCTCTCTCCCTCTCTCTCTCTCTCTCTTGTCTCTCTCTCTCTCTCTCTCCCTCTCTCTGTCTCTCTCTCTCTCTCCATCTCTATCTCTCTCTCCCTCTCTCTGTCCCTCTCTCTTCTCTCTCTTCCCTCTTCCCCTCCCTCCCTCCTTCCCTCCCCAGATTGTTCTGTTCTGTTGTTCATCTAACAGAATCTATAACTGGACCTTTGACTCGCTGCTGTTGAAGAACAGAACACCAGTGTTCTGGCTCCGTTCCCAGACACCGTTTCTGTGTGTTCATCTCATTATTTTATTACAGTTTTTAACAATTGTTTATAGTTTACTATTCTACAATAAAGACAAACCATGGTAGTCAAGGCTCTGCTCTCGTCCTATCTTAGCTGTTGTGTTTCTTGAGGGACAATGTGTCATTTTAGGGATACACAGGGGTAGTGGTGGTCTAGTGGATAGTGAGTTGGACTTGTGATCAGAAGGTTGTGAGTTCAAATCCCGCCTGAAACCACACCACTACTAGTGTGCCCTTGAGTTAGCCCTCAGTTACTCCAGGGGGAATGTCCCTGGAATTTGTCATTGTAAGTCGCTTTGGATTAAAAGCGTCTGCTAAATGGCAAAATTATTATAAATTACTTATTTTGCCGTTTACTTATTGTTTTGTGGGCGATACTTATTTTAGGTTTATAAGTCACTTCAACTAACTATGGTATTATGCAACAGCTCATTTGTGTTGTCCAGTTCCAGGGCGTAGCTGTGTACAGGGCTCTGCTGGTGGACTTAGAGTTAGGAGTTCACTAATGGGTGTTTACTGTTGTGGCTCTAAAGAGAAAGCTGTGTGTGTGTGTGTGTGTGTGTGTCTGTGTGTGTGTGTGTGTGTGTGTGTGTGTGTGTGTGTGTGTGTGTCTGTGTGTGTGTGTGTGTGTGTGTGTTAGGTGGGTAAATAACATATGTGTGTGTTAGGTGGGTAAATAACATTTGTGTGAGTATGTGTGTGTGTGTGTGTGTGTGTGTGTGTTTGGTGTGAGTGTGTCTGTGTTGCCATGACGGCTTACGTCACTGCCTTCCTCTTGGTTCTCCGTCCCTTAGCTTAGAGAACGGCAGAGGGTCGTCCCCCCCTCCCAGTGTCCCCCCCCCCCTCCCACAGTGTACCCCCCCCCTCCCACCGTGTCCCCCCCCTCCCACAGTGTCATCCCCCCCCCACAGTGTCCCCCCCCTCCCACAGTGTCATCCCCCCCCTCCCACAGTGTCCCCCCCCTCCCACAGTGTACCCCCCCCTCCCACAGTGTACCCCCCCCTCCCACAGTGTACCCCCCCCCCTCCCACAGTGTCATCCCCCCCTCCCACAGTGTCATCCCCCCCCCTCCCAGAGTGTACCCCACACATCAAACCGCCCGTTCACACGCTTCAGTATTTGCTGCACAAAATGAGTGACTTCTGGGGAATCTGAGTGTCTGGGGAAACTTTTTTTAACTTGTTGTAATTTTGGACTTTGGATCTTGGGACAGTTTCTCTTACTTATGTTCCAGGTGTCCATCTTGTCTGTGTGTACATATCGTTGTTTCTGTTGACGTGAAAGCCATATGGTCGACCCCGTCACAGTCTGGACCGACCCTGTGATAGGTAACACGCACCTGCTGGACGCTTGTCTAAGGTGGGGGGTTTCACAAAGCAGGGGGGCATTCCATCAAAGTCGCTAAAGGAAAACCCAGGCTTATTTTCGATGAGAAGTCTCATGAGATTTATCAAAATAAGCCTAGACTTTCCTTAAGCGAGGTTGATGGAGTACCCCCCCAGGTCCGATGTTAACCGGCTTAGATTTTGATAAACACACAAGTTTAGTGTTACTTTGTCAGTAACGACGCGGCCATTTTACATGCGTCTTTCTAGTGATTTGCTTCAGATGTAGCTGTGATGCAAACTGTTTCTGTGAAACGGTGTTGTAACCTATTGTAAATAAAGACTTATTGTTAAATAAAGAGTTGTTTCAACCCCACAGCGCGTCTTGTTGTCGTGGTTACACCACTACAGTGAGTGCATTAATAATAATAATAATAATAATAACTTTTATTTGTATAGCGCTTTTCCTGCAAACGTTGCAGCTCAAAGTACTTTAATCATTATATAATCACCATTTAATTATTTAGTCATTTAAAGGCAACATTAAAAAGATGGGTTTTTAGTCTTGACTTGAACATTATGTGCTGAGGTTGCATCCCTAATGTAAACTGGCAGTGCATTCCACAATCTGGGTGCATAAAATGAGAATGCAGCCTCACCAAATCTCTTCTTTTGTACATGTGGTACACAGAGAAAACCAGCGTCAGAAGACCTGAGAGCTCTATTGGGCTGATATGCTAGCAAAAGGTATTTCAGATATTCTGGTGCTGTGCCAGTGAGAGCTTAATAAACAAGCAGAGGGATCTTGAAATCTATTCTGAACTGAACAGGAAGCCAGTGTAGAGTCTCTAAAATAGGAGTTATATGAGGTCCTTTCTTTCTTCAGATAATGGGCCAACATTCAGATTGAGTCATAATAAAAAAAGATATAACAAAATAAATAAAACACAGACAAATCAGACCAGTGGCTCATCTTTATTGATGTGTATCTTCAGAGCCCACTAGAGCTCAGCACATGTCACTTTTATACAGAAGAGAGATCGGGGGGTCATCATGGACAATAATGTAACAAACAGTGGAGAGCAGTACCTCTGTCGGCCACAGGGTGGCGCCAGAGGCGGGTGAGCAGCACAGGGTTGAGAGTGAACGTCAGGGGGGAACGTTTAACAGGGAGGCTGATTGCATGCGAGGGGGGGAATGAGAGACCACCACACACATCCACACGTCCTAGAGATGCAGGTTAGGTTTGAAAAGGTGCCTCAAACGTGTCAGTTAATCAGTCGCTCAATGGACCTGTCGCTAAGCCACGCGCCCCCTTTGAAAACTCGGACAAACAAACAACGGTGACAGTGACTGACTGACATTCAATGACTTACAATGGCGGGAGTTGGCAAATTTCGAGTTTTTTTTTTTTTTAAGATGACAAGAATATTTAGTCTAGAAGCTTTTCACCATCAGATATTAGCGAGTTGTTTGTCCACTTTTGCTGTGATAAGATTGGACAATTTCTATTTTGGGGGCGTGGCTTAGCGAGAGATCCATAGACAACAGGGAAACCGAACCACGCAGAGCAGGGAGGGTCTGTCACTACCCAAATGGATCACAGATTCTATCCTGTTCTCACACACCTGCATACATACATACATACATACATACATACATACATACATACATACATACATACATGCATACATACATGCATGCATGCATACATACATACATACATACATACATACATACATACATACATACATACATACATACATACATACATACATACATACATACATACATACATACATACATACATACATACATACATACAGGGTCTAACCGCGGGGTTTTAGCACCTTAGGGTAGCGTATCATGTTGAGCAGAACTATTCAAAAATGATAAACATAAAAATTCCTGGTCCACCAACCTATAAAATCCCCATAACTCTGTCTATACATTAACAGAAAAAGTGCATATAGAATTGGATGGATGCTTTTGTCAGTCAGTAAGTGTGATATATATATGACAGTCACATCCAGCCTGTACTCCTGTGCTTATCTGGGGCCTCGACAGACAGACAGACAGACAGAGAGCTCATCTCATGGCAGGCCTCGTGTCAGACAGATAGACAGACAGAGAGAGAGACAGTCAGAGACAGATGACTAACAAGTTGACCAAAGTTATCATAAGTAATAAGTTAATATGCAGTATGTCAGCTACAATAACCCCCATAGAGAATGGCATGACAGGATAATCATTATGTAGGTATAACATGAAAACACAGGTTTTTATGTGTGTATATATATGTTACGGTACATGTGGGAATACGGTACATGTGGGAAAACTAGGGTTAGGGTTAGGTGCTACGTCGACTTGGTACATGCTGGCATGTCTAACCCCAACCCTAACCCTAACCGTAGCACCCTAGCACCTAACCCTAGTTTTCCCACATGTACCGTATTCCCACATGTACCGTAACATAATATACACACATATATATATATATAGAGAGAGAGAAAAGTAATGGTATGGCACATAACAAGGAAGTACAGACGTAACCTAGTTAAACCTAGTTTCTAACAAATAATCATCATCATTTCAATGATGATATAAACACATTTACTGAAACAAACACACGAGTGGTTAAACAGCATAGTAGTGTAACCCTTTGCAGGTTGTTTACATGGACAGAGTCTGCAACACGACGCTTTAGCAGCACACGTCCTCTCACCTTCCTCTGGACGCTCCACTGTGGCTCAGGCAAGCCGTCTGTCTGTCCATCCATCCATTAATCATCCATCCAGCCATCCCTCCGTTCATCCATCCTTCCGTCTGTCTGTCCGTCCATCCATCCATCCATTCATCCAGCCATACTTCCGTCCGTCCATCCATCCATCCAGCCATACTGCTGTCCGTCCATCCATTCGTCCATCCATCCATCCATCCATTAATCCATCCATACTTCCGTCCGTCCGTCCATCCATCCGTCCATCCATCCAACTGGCAACTGGGCTACCACACAACAGGAGCAGCAGACAATTTGCTTTCAAGGCAAAATAAGTTAATAAGTTAGGACAAAACAATAAAACTAACTAACTAAACAAACAAAAAAACATGATATAGTATATACTGGAGCGAGAGAGAGGGGTCTCCTCTACCTATACTATAGCCTTCATGTTGCCATGCCAACGGGCAGGCAGTGCGGTCGTACTGAGAGTCGCGTCCATGCACAGTTCTGCTGTAACCTGGACGTCGGCCTAAGGGTTAGTGTAACGTCCCTATAACAGTAGTAGTATCAACTCTAGTTGTACGATATGAACACAGGATTCACTAGAGACACGGATATGTACGTCAGACTCACACTGCACCTCCTTTCAAGAGGGGAGAGGAGGAGCGAGGTCATTGGTTGAAACTGGGGACACTTCAATTGTGACAGGGTCTGGTGAAAAAGTCAACTTTCTCAAGTAGGGCTATGGTCAAGTCGGCAGTATTTAGTGATCCTAAAACTGTTGATTGTTATATCGAGTGGGCTCTTCAACACTTAAACTTTTGTAATATGAAATAAAAACGGAAAACAGATCAAAATAAAATAAAAAAAAGAAGAATTAAAGAAGCTTGGTTTGGTCATTTGCGCGACTTGAGAATTGCCGACATGGGACTGTTTCACCAGACCGTGTCACAAACAGTAATCTGCCAATCAGATTCTGATTATTGCAATTTCAATTCATTGTTTTGTGTTTGGCCACAGCGAGGTCCTGTCACCATGTTGCCAACGAACAACCTGTCCCTTTCCTGTGCAGAAACAAAAAAACAACAACAACAACAACTATTTTCGGAGCAATATCTTCGGTCTCCAGAAACAACCTGTCATTTGGGGGAAGATCGCCCCAGTAGACTAGCCTGGGGGCTAACCATTAGCCAGTCCCATACACCATCTACTGTACGTAGCCTGGAGCTAACCATTAGCCTGTCCCATAGACTAACTACTGTATGTAGCCTGGAGCTAACCATTAGCCTGTCCCATAGACTAACTACTGTATGTAGCCTGGAGCTAACCATTAGCTAGTCCCATAGACTAACTACTGTATGTAGCCTGGAGCTAACCATTAGCCTGTCCCATACACTAACAGGAGACCGTGGGCTAGCTGAGCCCTGACATTCACAATAACCTGGGGAGGGAGGCTGGCTAACAGGGAAGGAACTCAAGGGTGGATTCATGAAATTGGGGGAAAAGAGGAGAGGGAGAGATTCTCTCTTCCCTCCTCCGTCCGTCTGTCTGTCTGTCCGTCTGTTGGTCGGTCGGTCTGTCTCTCATTGTGTGTCTGTCCTTCTGTCCAGGTCCGTTTGTCCGCTGTGTGTGTCTGATTATGGTCCAACAGCAGAGGGCAGAGTCTAGGACTAGTCTAGTCCCCTAGGACTCTGCGTCGATTCTGTGAGCTGAAGGAGAAATAAACACATTCACATTTACATACAGGGCGTTTAGCAGACATACAGGGCGTTTAGCAGACGCATTTGTCGCGAATTACGGTACAACAATAAGAAACTTTAATCAAATAAAATAGTACTGGGTTGTGGTCATGTTGTGGTCGTGTAGTGGTCATGTTGTGGTCGTGTAGTGGTCATGTGTTGTGGTTGTGGTCTCACATTGCTTGGGTATGGTTGTGGTCATGTTGTGGTCGTGTTGTGGTCGTGTTGTGGTCGTGTTGTGGTCATGTTGTGGTTGTGTTGTGATCATGTTGTGGTTGTGTTGTGGTCGTTTTGTGGTCGTGTTGTGGTCATGTTGTGGTCGGGTTGTGGTCATGTTGTGGTCATGTTGTGGTTGGGTTGGGTTGTGATCAGGTTGTGGTTGTGTTGTGGTTGTGTTGTGGTCGTGTTCATGTTCATATTGTGGTTGTGTTGTGGTTGAGCTCACATTGCTTGGGTATGGTTGTGGTCATGTTGTGATCATGTTGTGGTCGTGTTGTGGTGGTGTTGTGGTGGTGTTGTGGTGGTGTTGTGGTGGTGTTGTGGTGGTGTTGTGGTGGTGTTGCGGTGGTGTTGCGGTCGTGTTGCGGTCGTGTTGTTGTGGTCGTGTTGTGGTCGTGTTGTGGTGGTGTTGTGGTGGTGTTGTGGTGGTGTTGTGGTCGTGTTGTGGTCGTGTTGTGGTCGTGTTGTGGTGGTGTTGTGGTCGGGGCCTCACATTGCTTGGGTATCCTCAGGGCCTCGGTGTCGGCAGCCAGGACCTGGTGCATCACGCCTCTGAACTGGTACAGCATCTTCAGACCCTTCTCCTCCCCCACGCACGGGTCATAGAACCCTGGCAGCCCCGCCTAGGGGGGAGGAGGGGGAGGAGGGAGGGAGGAGGAGAGAG
>NC_137691.1:3190851-3203351 GCF_963989245.1 Nansenia antarctica
TGTACCTCTATAGACTGGGAGATGTGTGTGTGTGTGTGTGTGTGTGTGTGTGTGTGTGTCAGGGTTTCCGTTAGAAAAATTTGCCGTCGGACATCGTGTCCGGTAAGAATTCAATTTACCGGACAAACGTGATATATTCCGGTCATCATATTAAAATATAATAAAACATTTTTTTTTTAAATCATATTTTTTTCTTCCAAATCTAATATAGCTGTTTGTCGCGGTGATTACTGTTGTGTAGCGGCCTATATATGCCATTTAATGTCTATTTCTCATCCGATACGATTAGATGCGAGCTATATAATATATAATAATATAACATGATTTGACGCATGCGCGCTATGCCATGCGTCAAATCCAGCGCTGAACGGGTCCAGCGCTGAACGGGAGCCTCACTGGGAACTGAACAGACAGCATCGATCAATGAACGGACTCCACATTACGTTAACTGAAGTTTGTTAAATTGTTTGGGATTAATGTGAGTTTTCTATTTTCTCTTTCCAGTTTTACCCTTTTTTTTAAATCAATAAAACAACGTCATTTCTATAACCAGGTCTCGCTGGTTGGGAAGGCATTTCGTTTAGCTCGGGAGTATGACAATGGGGAGAACATAACTGTTTATTGAGAAACAATTGATAGGCAGTCTGGGATACGTATATAAAGAAATACCACAATGTCTAGATGTATACCATTTTATTGAACAGTAACAGTGCAAGCATGTAGGCTTCTGGCGTGACACGGCTAGCCTAATTTCCGTTCATATGCCTTTTATCAGATAAAATAAAATAGAATAAAACTCTTTGAAAATAAATAGGCTTTAAATTAACTTGCAATGCGTATGTATAGGCTAATTTCCGTTCGATGTTACAGCCTAGGCCTATCGCCTATGCCTTTTCTCAGATAGATAGGGGATAGCCTTAAATAAAATAGCCTAGAGTAAAAACTCTGAAAATAACAATGGCTGCTCATATAATTCAGCTACTTATTAGGCCTACGTCGCTTTTTGGCAGCATTGAAGCGTGCAGCTGCGGATTTGAAATCAAAGCGTCTCTCCGCAACTTGCAATGCGCATTAGCCGTGTGACCTTGCCCCTCCCCAAGGCGACTTCGGTCCGCAGTTTTAATTCGGTTCTGCAGAGAGAATCCTCTCTCTGCAGGCACACTGGAGACAGGAATCAAGCAGGCTATCTTGGCCAACGTCTTCAGAGTCAGACTTCTCCTCAGGCTCAGACTCATTGTTGCTTGGCTTCATGAAATAATTGCTAAGCTTACTTTGTTTTGCCATCTTTCCATTAATTTAATCGCTCGCTATGGTGCACTTTGAGCTGCAACGTTTGCGTATTACTATGGTGGACGGGTTGGCAGGGTTGCCAGATAGGCATGGGTTACCGCCGAATGGGCTACTGTGTTTAAGCGGTAATAGACTGGTTAAGCTGTAATCCCATCTGGCATCAATCCCATGTGGCACCTGTGCGCTGTTTCGCATAGGCCGGCCTATACATTAGGAGTCATCATCATGCCGGTGTCAAATCATATCATAATAAAAGAAATACATAGCCTATATATTCGTCTTTTTTAAAATAGAAGGAATCAGAATGTGAACTTTAGCGAATTGTATTCAAAGGGAATTATTTTCACCGGACAATATGTCCGACGACTTTTCAATTTGTCGGACTTCAACAACTTTTACCGGACAACGACCGGTAATTATCGGTTAACGGAAACCCAGGTGTGTGTGTACCTCTATAGACTGGGAGATGTGCATCCTGTTGATCTCTATGTGAGGGAAGCCTCCGCCTGGCGCCTCCTCAAAGTCCTCCTCGTAACGGTCAAACAGGTCCGTGGCGTCCACCCCCACACTGATGGTCCCCTGGGGGGGAGGGAGGGAGAGAGAGAGAGAGAGAGCGATGGAGAGGAGGGAGGGGGAGAGGGAGGGAGAGGGAGGGGAGGGAGAGGGAGGGAGAGGGAGAGGGAGGGAGAGGGAGAGGGAGGGAGAGGGAGAGGGAGAGGGAGAGGGAGAGGGAGAGGGAGGGAGAGAGAGAGAGATTTCAACGAATCTGTAGTAGATAAATAAACATGTGATATTTGGTATCTAGGTACAGGCGTTCTGGTTAGACAGTCAGTGTGTTGTAATTACAGCAGAGACTGTTTAGATTATGTTTATGTTTAGGGTTAGATTCATGTTTTGGTATAAGAACAGACTGTATACTGAGGATTCAGAGGGGCGAGGAGTGTGTGTGGGTGTGTGTGTGTGTGTGTGTGTGTGCGTGTGTGCGCGTGTGTGTGTGTGTGTGTGTGTGTGTACCTTAGGGTTGGTCCTCTGTTGCAGCCTCCTCTCCTCCCTCTCTCTCTGCAGCCTCTCGTACTCCTCCCTGATCTCTGCTGGGGTCCTCCTCCTCTCCACCACCTCCACACACACACACACACACACACACACACACACACATCAGCCATAGTAACACACACACACACCAGCTATAGTAACACACACTACCAAAGGATGAAGACAGTCGCCCAAATCTCACTCCCCTGACCCTAATCATCAACTATGAATGAATCATTAAATAATTCATATTTGAATCTATCTACCTGACCCAATCTTCCTTTTCCAAGCATACCCCTAGATGACCCACCCACTCCAACCCAAGCCATGGTAACCATGGTAACACCCACTCCGACCCAAGCCATGGGTGAAGCCATGGAGCCCATTGTTATTCTGGGCCAGCATCACTAACACACCTACCTCCCAGCCCTCCACCTCCAGACCTTTCTTCCCAAAGATGTCATAGATGGCCCTGGTCTGGGCATCACTCAATACTATAGGAGAGAGAGGGAGGGAGGGAGGGAGAGAGAGAGAGAGAGAGACAGACAGACAATAATATTAATATTAGTAATAATACTATTAATATATGACTCTCTATGTGTGCATTATCTCTGTGCAGAGTGTGTGTGTGTGTGTGTGCGTGTCTGTGTGTGTGTGTGGGGACCTTACCTTCGTAGGCCTGGTGCACCTGGTTGAAGAGCTGCTCCGCCTGGCCTTTGAGCACCGGGTCCCTGTGCTTGTCTGGGTGGTAGAGCATACACAACCTCCTGTACGAGGCCTTCAGCTCCTCCTGGGTGGCCTGCACACAGAGGAGGACATTTTTAAATAGATAACATGCTACATTATCAGCTTTCTCAAATAAAGTTTGCGAACGGATACAAGGTGTTGTGGCATAGCCTGGGCGCTTGAATACCGTCCTTGTTGCGACTAAATACAACTTTACACTGCGGATACCATAGATATCACATACAGTAGAAGCCTCGTTTGAGACGATAGACAGTCAGACGCATAGCAGCTACATTCAGGAGTGGCCAATGAGGCATCTACTGTGTGACAGAACGCCTGGGTACTGTGTAGCAGAATAACTGAGTACTGTGACAGACCCAAAACTAAGGAAATCCTTGACTATGTACAGACTCAGTGGACACAGCCTCGCCATGGAGAGAGAGAGGCCGCCACAGGCAGACCTGCGCTCCCCAAGACCAGACAGACTGTGCACCCACTGCACACTAAACACAACTGTGAACATTTCAAACCTGCAAACTGCGACACTTTAAATGAATGTGCAATAATACTATGTGCAATATGACAACCCTCGGTTCAGAGATAGGAAATGTTAGGATATTTATAGCATAGCATAGAGCACAGCACAGTGTTTTATTTGTATAGTATAGTATAGTGGATAGTGTATATAGCCTTTATGTAAACCAGCTCTTTTCCCTTCTTGTTTTTAGTAAAAAAAAATCCTAGCACCAGGGGAGACCCCCCTCCCAAAATGTCGTTGTATGGTACCTGTACTGTATTAATGACAATAAAGACCATTCATTCATTCATTCATTCATTCATTCATTCATAAACCAGGTGGAAACAGAGCTGCACGTTTTTAACCACCTGCCAGCTGTACAAAGACATCAGAGACACGTACTTCCCTCTGATTACAAACACGATTTTGAAGACATGACTAATGACTGCCATATCTGCTGGGTGGAGTACAACAATGTGCAAACACAGCAGCCAGGTGTGAGAGATGTTGTGACAGTAAAAGGACGTCCAATGCAACACAACCACCGTAAAGACTGTAAATAAGTATCTGCACTATTTGCACCATGCTGATCTCTGTACATAACGTTTTCACAGTTGTCATTTATTTGTATTCATATGTTTAAACTGCAAATGTCCAGTCCACGCTTTTCTATTTGAAGTTATCTTTATCTAGCCTACCTGTGAACGATACATACACACACAGCTCTGTTACAATATAATAATGTATTTATGAATGAATGAATGGTCTTTATTGTCATTAATACAGTACAGGTACCATACAACGAAATTTAGGAGGGGGGGCTCCCCTGGTGCTTGGAGAAAAGACTAAAAACAAGAGGTCCAAGGGTGAAATAAAAAAGGGAAAAGAGCTGGTTGACATAAATAAAGGCTATGTACACTATCTACTATACTATACAATAAAACACTAGGCATTTACACTAGTGCATTACATTCTTTTCTTTTTTTTCGTTTTTTATCTTCACATTTGCTTTGGCAATAATAAACGTATGTTCCCCATGGTGTCAATAAATAAAGCCCTTTAATAGAAACTGAATTGAAACAGAAACAGAATGAGAGAATGATGACACATACAGGGAGTGCCAAGCAAATGTTATTCAATCAGGGGCTTTTAATCATCTGAATATCGGTTATTAATCTTTACAAACATGCATATACACTAATGCCACTCGCAGCATCCCAGTCTGTGTGGTCTGGTTATCAACAGAGCGACGGGATGAATGAATGTCATTGGCTGCTGTTTCTCTAACGGGACGCTTTATTCTAACAGATATTAGATATGAATAAACGATCGTTTAAGAGCCGCACGTTTGGGAGAAGAGGAGATGTGATATAATAATATAGAGCAGTCCTGGTTACCTCTTTTCTGACGTTAAGCAGAGAGTAATAGTCTTCGTTATCCAACTCCAACTCATCGTCTAAGGCCGCCGCCATGTTTGCGCGTCTGTCTGCCGTGCCCCCCCCCCCCCCCATCATGGCCCCGCCCCCCTGCTTCATGGCCCCGCCCCCTCCTTCGCTCTGTGGTCCTCTGGGCTTGCACCAGCGCCGCCTGGTGGCCAGGCTGACTTAGGTTCACCTCCTCCGACCATCACACACATATTTTTTTTAAAAATCGATGTTCTAATCTCCAAGAAACACACAGAAAACACACAGACAATCAAATATAAAATCA
Source organism: Nansenia antarctica (assembly GCF_963989245.1). Classification (NCBI taxonomy): domain Eukaryota; kingdom Metazoa; phylum Chordata; class Actinopteri; order Argentiniformes; family Microstomatidae; genus Nansenia; species Nansenia antarctica. The sequence goes on from NC_137691.1 coordinate 3,196,127, forward strand.
ACCAATGCACATAATCAAGCTTTATATTCACAGTTGAATATGTAACCTTGTGTATTAAAACTAAACATAATAACACAACACAGTGGCTATTTGCAGTTGTTGTTGTTGTTGTTGTTGTTGTTTAAAGTAATACAAAACAAACTAACAACAACAACAACAACTGCATTCAAAATGGTTTAAAAAGGACAGTGACTGTATGTAACACATTTTGTAACTCAACACAGCGCCGCCCAGTGGCCAGGCAGACTCAACACAGCGCCGCCCGGTGGCCAGGCAGACTCTACACAGCGCCGCCCAGTGGCCAGGCAGACTCAACACAGCGTCGCCCGGTGGCCAGGCAGACTCAACACAGCGCCGCCCGGTGGCCAGGCAGACTCAACACAGCGTCGCCCGGTGGCCAGGCAGACTCAACACAGCGCCGCCCGGTGGCCAGGCAGACTCAACACAGCGTCGCCCGGTGGCCAGGCAGACTCAACACAGCGCCGCCCGGTGGCCAGGCAGACTCAACACAGCGTCGCCCGGTGGCCAGGCAGACTCGCAACAAGCCGTCCTTTCCTGACGGATCGGAAATCTGATGGGGGGAGGAGGGTTCATCATCAGTAGACTAGAGGCTCTTTACTATGGAGGACCAATGTGGAAAAGAAAGAATGAATGTGGAAAAGAAAGAATGAATGTGGAAAAGAATAAATATAGAAATGTATTTCGTTATACTGTGTGTATTCATTCATTTATTTGTTCATACATTCATTTATGTGTCTATATATTTATTGTTAATTTTGACAGACTTGGTCCTCCATACTTTACCCGCCTACAGCTGCATTTGTTTTGCACTCGTCTAGTAAACTTAGGGCCGGTTTCACAGACAAGGCTTAAGCCTAATCCTAGACTAAAAAACATCTTCAATGGAGATTTTACATTGAAAGTGTGATTTAGTCCAGGACTAGGCTTAAGCCTTGTCTCTGAAACCGGCCCTTAGAGTTTCAGAATACTGTGGAGAAACAAACACAGTGTTATTGTTCGTTTGTTTGCTTGCTTGCTTTTTTTAGTCGATATTGGCTAATATAAAATATATAATAGATTTGTATATATTGTATATTTGTATTTTGTTTATCTTTGTTCTATGCCCCTTGGATTGTATCGTTTATTCTTGTTTTATTATGTAGTTTATATTATTGCTATTGTGTGTTTTATTGATTACTATTGTTCTATTATTGTTTTTTATGCTGTGTGGATGTTAAAGCACTTTGAGATGCAACGTTTGCAGGAAAAGTGCTATACAAATAACGGTTATTATTATTATTATTATTATTACTATTATTATTATTATTATTATTACTATTATTATTATTACTATTATTATTATTACTATTATTATTACTATTATTATTATTATTATTACTATTATTATTATTATTATTACTATTACTATTATTATTATTATTATTATTATTATTACTATTATTATTATTATTACTATTATGAGGTGAAGCGGGGTTGTAACACACCACGGAGTCTCTGGGCGCGGGGAGCTGTCCTTTCAGCACCACGCGCTTCAGCACCTCTCCCACTACAATTGTACACCAAAAAACAGCAAGAAAAACTTAAATATTCGATGACTTTAAAACATGTTTTTAATGGTCTATTTTAATTTATTTATATATAATTTAAAAAATGGGGGGGGGGGTCTATTTTGCCCAAATCTCTGAGCAGATCTAGCGCAGGCATGGTACGTGTTTAGGTTACTGACTGAGCCCTGGCCGTGGAGCCTGTTCTGTTCCAAGTCTGCGAGAACGACCTTGTTATTTGAGGTCCGGTGCTGTAAGATCTTCAGCGGTGCTCCTGGGGGAGCGTGTCCGCGTTCAGCACCACGTCTACGGGGGTGGAAGACCGTCAAGGTGTCCCTAAATACTAGAGAGAGAGGGGGGGGGGTAGAGATAGAGATAGAGGGAGAAAGAGAGATAGAGAGAGGGGGGGGAGAGAGAGAGAGAGAGAGAGAGAGAGAGAGAGACAGAGAGAGAGAGAGAGAGAGAGAGAGAGAGAAAGAGGGAGCGAGAGAGAGAGAGAGAGAGAGAGAGAGAGAGAGAAAGAGGGAGCGAGAGAGAGAGAGAGAGCGAGAGCGAGAGCGAGAGGGGGCGAGAGAGAGAGAGAGAGAGAGCTGGGGAAGGGAGGGGGGGCGGAGACAGTAAGGTAACACAACACACAGGAACAGAAGCGTCAGAGCTGTCAGTCAACACGCCTCGGACCAATCCGCTGCCTGCGTCCGGCGGGCTCGTCCCCCCCTCTCTGTCCCCGCCTCCCCGCTCCTTGAGCTGTCCTCGCCGTGCACGCGCCTGGTCCTCCGTGCACGCGCCTGGTCCTCCGTGCACGCGCCTGGTCCTCCCCCCCCCCAGAGGAGGAGGAGGAGGAGGAGGAGGAGGAGGAGGAGGAGGGATGAGGCGCGCGGAGGGGAAATGGCTGCCGATAACAAGCCGGAAGGTAAGAGAGAGAAATAAGAGAGTTGTTTATTCTAAGGTTTATTCTAAGACCCTCGGAGAGAGAGACGCATGCATGATGTTCAGGGTCCAGACGAGGGGATGGAGGGATGGAGGGAGAGAGAGAGAGAGAGAGAGAGAGAGAGAGAGACGCGGGGGGCTTTCCTTCCCTCCCTCCCTCCCTCTCTCCCCCTCTGCTGTTCCTGTCCTGGAAACACGGAGGTTTAGGTTGCAGCGATGCTTAGACGCGACCAGCGACCAACGGTACACGGGGTTCTGGCACTGAAAAGAGGGTTTTTTCTTTCGAGAGTGAAAAAAAACACGAGTTATATCTTGTTGTCTTCAAGACACAGACAATATGGCTCTTATGCTCCATGTCTTAAGTGAGTGCATGAGTGCATGTCTTCAGGTTAGGTCTTATAGACGACTTGACAGACAAAAATGTCTTATTTTGGTTAATTAAGACATCTTAATTTAAGACGTCTCAAGACAAGGTGATGGCTGGGTATGTATGCGTGAGAATGTTGTTTTCTGTTTCCCTGTGCGTGTGTGCGTGTGTGCGTGTGTGTGTGTGTGTGTGTGTGTGTGTGCGTGTGTGCGTGTGTGCGTGTGTGCGTGTGTGTGTCAGTGCGTGCCGTGTGTATGTTGGGGGTCTGAGAGGGGATGAGGATGTGGAGAGAGACAGGAGAGGGTTACGATGCTGGAGGAATTCAGATGCTTTCTCGGGCTCACGCGCACGCGCGCACACGCACGGACGCACGCGTACACGCATTGCTACACACACACACACGCGCGTGCGAGCGAGCGCACGGACGCACACACGCGCGCACACACACGCACACACGCACACACACACCAGGCGAAAATAAATAAATAAATCCTGTAAAAGCAACGAAATGGTCCGTTTAGGGATTCCTAGACAAGCACGCATCTCATCTCACCACAATGATGTGATGTTGCGTTTTTAACCTAGTGTGTGTGTGTGTGTGTGTGTGTGTGTGTGTGTGTGTGTGTGTCTGTGTCTGTGTGTGTGTGTGTGTGTGTGTGTGTGTGTGTGTGTGTGTGTGTGTGTGTGTGTGTGTGGGCGCATACACAGCTGATCTATGCCCATTATGATGGCTCTCTAGTCTATAGATGGTTTGTGATATTAGAGCTATAGTCTATAGATGGTTTGGTGATATTATCAGAGCTAGTCTGGTGGTTGTGGTCTCAGGGAATCGACCCAACAGAGGTGGGGACTGTGCTTGTACATTCTTCTGTGATGTGTGACGATCACTGTGCGACCGCACTCCAGCTCTAATTGAGCTGTCTGTCCCTATAGGACGGAGAGCGGCTGTGTCCATAGAACTGTGACAGGGAAGGTTATTATGGGCAATGCCAGAGGTGTTCAGCTAGACACACAGCCCAGAGACAGACAACACACCTTCCATGGGTGCTGACTAGGCCCGTGGCCCTATGCTGGAGGTCACATGAGCTCCAGGGCCTCAAGTCCTGCACTCCACCTTCTGCAGACAGAAGGAGAGTGACATCACAGTAGACCCCCTCCGATGTTTGCTCAGTACAGCATGACATTTTATATCTCAATTCTGCATTAAACGTATCTGAATCTGGATATTGATTGGGGGATATGTGAGTTTGTTAGATCCTTGTAAGGCTCTATGTAAATACAGCGAGGAGGTCTGGACTGTTTTTTGGCAAAGGGAGGCACCAGGCACGGTAGTGTGCTGTCTTAGCGGATGATAAGTGGTTCCTATGGCTGTTCGGGATGCTACGATGTCAACAATCAAAAGGCCTATCGGTAATGCTACACTTATTGGTAATGGCACACTGTTGGCATTCGCGTTGAGCTTTCTGTGATTTAAAATGTGTACTAATGAAAAATGACATTGATTCATTCATTGAGAAACAAATGTTCACAAAAAACAAAAACACCGTTGAATGAATGAATGAATGAATGAATGAAATGGTTTCAGAGAGGCTTGAGAGAGTTCGTGGAACCACACGGCCGCTAGGGGGTGCTGTTGAGCTGAGTTACAGAAGCGATCGAAGCTAACAAATGTGGCTTGAACACATTCATCCTGCTTTGTTTTGGTTCCGTGCCCGCTAAGACAGACAGATAGACAGACCAAAGAACAATCACACACCCACACACAACCACACACACACACACACACACACACACACACACACACACACACACACACACACACACACAGAGACAGGTAGCCTGTGGCTATGTGGAGGCCGTGGGTTGAGTATCCCGTAGCGTAGGGAAGATACAGCGGGGTATCAGAGAGAAGGCCTGTAGGCAAATGGCCTCAGATAAACACAAACTACTGTACCCCCTTGTTTCTCACACACACACACACACACACACACACACACACAGACACACACACACACACACACAGACACACACACACACAGACACACACACACACACACACAGTTGGACGCATACATACACACACACACATACACACACACACACACACACACACACACAGACACACGGACACAAACACACACACAGACACACAGGCACGCACGGACACGGACAAACCTACACACAGACAGACACACACACAGACACACACACACAGACAGACACACAAACGCACACACACAGTTACGCGTCTGCTTCCATGTCACTGTAAGCTCATGGGAGGGGGTGGGGTGGGGGGGTGGGACAGAGTGTGTGTGTGTGTGCAGGGGGGTTGGGTGCGTGTGTGTGCGTGCGTGTCTGTGTGTGCGTTTGAGCATGTGTGCCTGCGCGTGTGTGTGTGCATGGGCAGATGACAGATAGCTTCTCTCTGTTAGCCCCCCCCCTCTCTGTTAACCACATCCTACTGACCAACACAGGAGATATAAACACAGATCAACTCAGATAAACGCTGTACTATAAAACGCTCTCCCCAGGCTCCCGCTGCCTTTACACGCTGGTCATCATCACTGAGAAACACCTCCACTGTAACTGGCCTGTATCATAGCAACAGTGGTCAGGGAAACAGGGAGCTATTGAAGACCAAAACCGAAGCTAGCTAGCTACCTGGCTGTCACACAGGAGCCAGCCAATCAATGCTCCACGCAGAATAAGAATGACTTCTAATTCTATGGGTGGGTGTGTGGGTGTGTGGGGGAGGGTGGGGGAGGGAGGGAGGGGAGGGGGGGCCTATTAGTCATTGTATGGCAACGGTGACGTGTAGCTGTCAATCAACGGCGGTCGTTATCCAGGGTCCCAGAGGGGGCGGTGCTAATGTGGGGGCTATGACATCATCAGCTGTAGTCAGATGTCACTGGAAGGCTGCTGGAGGTCAGCGTGTGTCTGGGAGTAACATCCCCCTGTAACAGCTGTGTCCCTGCCTCTCTCTCTCTCTCTCTTTCACCCTCCTCATCCTCTCTCTCTCTCTCTGTCTCTCTCTGTGTGTGTGTCTCTCTGTGTCCCTGTCTCTCTCTCTCTCTCTCTCTCTCTCTCTCTCTGTCTCTCTCTGTCTCTTTCTGTGTGTGTGTCTCTCTCTGTGTCCCTGTCTCTCTCTCTTATCCTCTCACTCTCTGTCTCTTTCTGTGTGTGTGTGTGTGTCTCTCTCTCTCTCTCTCTCTCCCTCTCTCTCTCCCTCTCACTCTCTGTCTCTTTCTGTGTGTGTGTGTGTGTGTCTCTCTCTGTGTGTCTCTCTCTCTCTCCCTCTCTCTCTCTCTCCCTCTCACTCTCTGTCTCTTTCTGTGTGTGTGTGTGTGTCTCTCTCTGTGTGTGTCTCTCTCTCTCTCTCTCTCTCTCTCTCTCTCTCTCTCTCTCTGTCTCTCACCCCCCCATCTCTCTCTCTCTGTCTCTCTCTCTCTCCCTGTCTCCATGTTCTCTCTCTCTTGCTCACCTCCTCTCCTCCTCCCTCCTTCCCTCTCTCCTCCTGAAGGACTGAAGAGGATAAGGAATCCAGAGCGGATGATCAGGATCGCCGTGGGTTACACAGGACACGCCCCTCCCAAGAGCGACGACACAGATGCCAACAGTAAGAGACACACGCACACACACGCGCGCGCACACACACACACACACGCACACACACACACACACACAGACAGACAGACGCGCACACGCACACACACACACACACACACACACACACACACACACACACACACACACACACAGGGCTTATTTTAACAGGCAGCAGCTCATTGTCATGCCTAATCAACACACATCACACTATCAACTCTCCCCCCTCACACACACACACACACACACACACACACAGCTCTGTGACTGGGCTGGCACGCACTGAGCTGGCATTAACTGACATGAGATGTAACCTGAGGTGTGTGTGTGTGTGTGTGTGTGTGTGTGTGTGTGTGTGTTCGTGCGTGCGAGACAGAAGGGGAGAGAGGTGTGTGTGTGTGTGTGTGTGCGTGCGTGCGAGGCAGAAGGGGAGAGAAGTGTGTGTGTGTGTGTGTGTGTGTGTGTGTGTGTGTTGGTGGCAGTGAATAGTTGATGTATTAGGGGAACTATAAAGGCAATGAATGCTTTGATTGGTTATTGATTCCTGAGGAAGACAGCTAACATTGCACGTGCTTGTGTGTGTGTGTGTGTGTGTGTGTGTGTGTGTGTGTGTGTGTGTGCGCGCGTGCTGGAGACTGGAGACAAACTGTAGAGTAATAAACAGACATTAGGGACAGGAGGCAGGGGGAGGAGGAGAGGAAGAGAGGAGGACAGGACGACAGGGGGAGGGGAGGGCAAGGGGAGGACAGGGGGAGGGGAGGTG
>NC_137691.1:3218351-3220851 GCF_963989245.1 Nansenia antarctica
ATGTATTTACATTTCTCTGAATAAAAACCTGAACATTTTGATTGGTTGCCGACTTATTCCCCCTTTCAAGTCGGCAAACCGACCAAATGTTCTGACTTTTATTCAGAAATATTTAAATAAATTGGACCGGAAAATTGAAGCTCATTTGTGGGTGGTGACTTAATTTATTTCAAATCACCTTTAAAAGAGCACTGATTCAAAACACATTGTTTTACTGAAACGTTGTTTAAAATCAATGACACACTGGCTAGCCAAAATATTGCAATGCAATGGAGTTACATTTTTCAGGTGGTCGGTTGCTAATTCTTCCCCCAGCGCCACAGGTCAAAGTTCACCTCTGTGTGCTTAGTGGTACGCTATACCTTTAAGTGAAACACTCTCCCATTCTACCTCCCTCTCTACCTCCTTCTCTGCCTCCCTCTCTACCTCTCTACCTCCCTCTTTCCCTCCCTCTCTACCTCATTCTACCCCCCTCTCTACCTCTCTCCCTCCCTCTTTCCCTCTCTCTCTACCTCCCATCCTACCTCCCTCTTTCCCTCTCTCTCTCCCTCCCTCTCTACCTCCTTCTCTCACTCCCTCTCTACCTCCCATACTACCTCCCTCTCTACCTCTCTCTCTCCCTCCCTCCCTCCCTACCTCCCTCTCTCCCTCCCTCTCTCCCTCCCTCTCTCCCTCCCATCCTACCTCCCTCTCTCCCTCCCTCTCTCCCCCTCTCTCTCCCTCTCTCCCTCCCTCTCTCCCTCTCTGAAGAACCTGACCTGCAAATCTGATCTGCTTTAATGCCAGAGTGTGTCCTTCTGATCCAGCGTGTGAGTGAGTGAGTGTGTCATGTGAGTGTCCGGTGGTGTTTCTCTCTGTGAGGAACATAGCGTATCTGCCTGCGCAGGTTAAGATGTCTACATGTCTAGACTATTGTCTCTCTGGTCTGCTGGTGGAGATGACACAGCGCTTATTGTGATGAGGGTGTTGGATTGCAAACCAGGCCATCGAGTTTGTTCCTCTCTCTCTCCTCTCCTCTCCTCTCCCTTCCTCCTCTCCTCTCCCCTCCCTCCCTCTCCCCTCCTCTCCCTCCCTCCCTCCCTCCCTCTCCCTCTCCCTCTCCTCTCCTCTCCCCTCCTCTCCTCTCCTCTCCTCTCCTCTCCTCTCCTCTCTCTCCTCCCTCCCTCCTCTCCCCTCCTCTCCTCTCCTCTCCCCTCCTCTCCCTCCCTCCTCTCCTCTCCTCTCCCCTCCTCTCCCTCCTCTCCTCTCCCTCCCTCCCTCCTCTCCTCTCCCTCTCTCCTCTCCTCTCCTCTCCCTCTCCTCTCCTCTCCTCTCCTCTCCTCTCCTCTCCTCTCTCTCCTCTCCTCTCCTCTCCTCTCCTCTAATCTGCTCTCTCCCCTCTCCTTTCCTCTCCTCCTCTCCCTCTCCACTCCTCTCCTCTCCTCTCCCTCCTCTCCTCTCTCTCCCTCTCCTCTCTCCTCTCCCACCCCTCCTCTCCTCTCCCTCCCTCCCTCCTCTCCTCTCCCTCTCCTCTCCTCTCCCTCCTCTCCTCTCCTCTCCTCTCCTCTCCTCTCCCTCTCTTCTCCTCTCCCTCTCCTCTCCTCTCCTCTCCTCTCCTCTCCCTCTCCTCTCTCCTCTCCTCTCCTCTCCTCTCCTCTCCTCTCCTCTCCTCTCTCCTCTCCCACCCCTCCCCTCCCTCCCTCTCCCCTCCTCTCCTCTCCTCTCCTCTCCTCTCCTCTCTTCTCCCTCTCCTCTCTCCTCTCCCCTCCCCTCCCTCCCTCTCCCCTCCTCTCCTCTCCTCTCCCTCCTCTCCTCTCCTCCCTCTCCCTCTCTCCTCTCCCTCCCCTCCCTCCCTCTCCCTCCCTCCTCTCTCAGGACCCGGGCTGGGAGACCCACATTCGCCGGTTCTATTTTCTCCCCTCCCCTATCCTCCTCTCTCCCAGCCACGCTATTTATCTCCCAGTGTGTAATTTGACACAAAACAATGTTAACCCAGACAATCACACACATGAAATATTGAAGTGAGGGGGATTGTGTCTATGTGTGTGTGTGTGTGTGTTTCCTTTTCTCTCTCTCTCTCTCTCTCTCTCTCTCTCTCTCTCTCTCTTGCACACACACTCTCCTGTTCTCTCTCTCTCTCTCTCTCCCTTGTATTTTCAGCAGTTTAACTTGGTCTTGGTTATAAGTTGTTATTCATACATCAGGGCTGGTTTAAATGCTGGTTGCCGGCCTGTTTAGAGGGTTAGGGTTAGGGCTCTATCTCTCTCTCTCTATCTACCTATCTATCACTCTCTCTCTGTGTGTCTCTCTGTCTCTCTCTTTCTCTCCCTCTCTCTCTCTCTCTCTTCCTCCCTCTCTCCCCCCCTCTCTCCCCCCCCTCTCCCCCCCCCTCTCTCTCTCTGTCTCTCTGATGAATGGAGTGTCTTCCCTCATGGTGAGTGTGTGTTTGTAAACGTCAGCCTAATCAAATCTCCCTGATTCCCCGGGGATTAAAGAGGAGGCGAGTGCAGTGCGTGTCTGT
>NC_137691.1:3230641-3238141 GCF_963989245.1 Nansenia antarctica
AGGAGGAACGGGAGGGTCCCCAAGCCCTCCCTCCTCCCCCAGAGCAGCATGGAGGTGTCCTCCTCCACCTCCGCCACCTCCACCAACCAGGTGGAGGTCCCCGACACTACCCAGAGTTCTCCGCTGTCCATAGCCAGCGACCTGGCCGACAGCCCCGCGCTCGGAGCCCTGGGAGGGGGAGGCGGCCTGGGGGGAGGGGGAGGCGGCCTATCGCAGACGGCCTCCTTCATGTCCGAGGTCGGCCCCTCGGCCTTGACGGGGGACTCCGTGTATTCCGCTAGCCACGCCCACCTCCTAGGCGGCCCAGGCTCCGCCCACCTCCACGACGCCGACAACGCCACCGTCGCCGCCGGGATCCTATTGGCCGTCGCCCCTGACGACCAGCGGTTCGTGGTTCCTGGTTCCTTCCACCCCGGCGGGGTGGGGGTGGGGGTGGTGGGGGTGGGGTTAGGGGAGGGGGGGGAGCTGGTCCTGTCCAGCAGTCTGGACTCCTCCGGGAGTGTGGGGGCGGGGGTGGGAGGAGGAGGAGGAGGAGTAGGAGGAGGAGGAGGGGTAGGAGGAGGAGGAGGAGGAGTCAACAACCAACTGCCGCCGGAGACCAGCAGTATGAACTTTGACCCCGACTGTTTCCTGAACAACCCCAAGCAGGGGCAGACGTACGGGGGAGGAGGGGGGAAGGCGGAGGGAGGAGGAGGAGGAGGAGGAAGAGGGGGAGGGGGAGGGGTGGCAGGTCTGGGGGGAGGAGGGGGGGGGTGTAACGGGGACACCACCGGCGGCGGCGGGGGTGGGGGGCTGCTACACTGCCCTCCCCAGTCGCTAGCCGCGGCTAACGGCGGCTACGTGAGCTACAACGCGGCGCTCGTCAACAACATCAAGACGGAGGATCAAGCGCAGCTCGAGCAACAGCCGCTGGGCGCCGGTCAGAATGGCGGGGGAGGGGGCGGCTACGTGGGCGAGGGGGCGGGGCTTAGCCCCAGCACCACGCTGGAGCAGATGGACTTCAGCGCCGTGATGTCATCAGCCTGCGCCGTCCAGAGTCTGGCCCAGACGCAGACGCAACTGCCGACAACGACGCACCACCACCACCACCACCCTTCCCCCGGCCTCTTCCTCCAGGCCTCCCCCCACATTCAGCCCTCTCAGCCCCAGCCCGAGGGCCCCGAGGCGGGGCAGGATTCAGGCGAGGCTCAGGCTTATCTGGGCCTACCCACGGCAGTACAGACTGACCCTCCGTTGTTGGCTCCGTTGGTAACCAACGGAGACCCGCACACACACCTCCTCCTCCACCCCCACCAACCCCCCCACCCCCACCCCCACCCCCACCCGGATCAACAGGGCCTGTTGTGTGGGAGGAGCGGACAGGGAGGAGGAGGAGGAGGGGGAGTGGTGGTGGGTGTGGCTTCTTACCCCCTGGGCGTGCAGGAAACGGGCGAGGACCAGTCCGGCTCCGGCAGGGGCCCCGGGGAGGCGGGAGGGAGCCCACAGCAAGGGCCCGAGAAGGGGGTAGAGCTACTACTCAAGCCTGGGGATCCGCACGAGGCCTACGTGGGAGTAGCTAGTGTGGTAGGGGGGGACCACTTCATCCAGCCAACGGTCGAGGGCGGGGGGGGAGGAGGAGAGGGAAGGGGAGGTGGGGGGGTGAGTGAGGGGGGTGAGATCCACTGTAACGGCGTGGGGGGGGTGTCTGGGGCGAACAGCTCGGTGGTGGACAGCCCTCAGTCGGGGGCTGGGGCGGGGATCGAGGGGGGGCTGTACAGCTCCTCTCTCCCCCAGCAGGGGGTGGGGGTGGGGGGGCCGGGAGGCGGGGGGGCCGGGGGCGTGGCCATCAGCCTGGAAGGCTTCGAGGCGTCGTTCGGGAGCCAGTTCTCCGACCTCATCAACGACTTCATCTCCGTGGAGGGCGGGGGAGGCGGGGCGGCGGTGGGGGGGGTCCTGATGCCCCAGGAGGGGGCAGGGGTGGGCCAGGCGGCGGGGGCGGCCCCCCTCCAGGGGTCGGAGGTGGAGCAGGGAACTCTGGGATTGCTGCAGGAGGCCGGGAGGCTGTTTGGAGTGACCGACTACTCCCCCGAGTGGTCCTACCCGGAGGTGAGTCACGTCCTCACCCCTCACCCTGACCCCTCACCCCTGACCCTTAACCCCAGACCCTATACCCTAACCCCCTGACCCTTAACCCCTGACCCCTCACTCCTCACACCTAACCCCTAACACTGACCCCTAACCCCCAACCCCTACTCCCTACTCCCTAACCCCCAACCCCTACTCCCTACTCCCTAACCCCCAACCCCTACTCCCTACTCCCTAACCCCCAACCCCTACTCCCTACTCCCTAACCCCCAACCCCTACTCCCTACTCCCTAACCCCCAACCCCTACTCCCTACTCCCTAACCCCCAACCCCTACTCCCTAACCCCTACTCCCTAACCCCCAACCCCTACTCCCTAACCCCTACTCCCTCCCCTTGGTCGGTTGCCGACTTGTCCCCGCTTTCACCAGCTGCTGTCACATGGTCACATGTCACATGGTTCTGCTTGAATCGACCAGTGGGGGAAATAAGTATTGAACACATTAGCATTTTGTCCATTAAATGTATTTCCAATGAGCCTATTCAAGTGAAATTTGCACCAGACTTTGGTATTAACTCAAACAATCCAGACAAAATATTGAAACGTTAAAGTCCATGTGTAATAAAGTGGAATGAAACAGGAAAAAAGTATTGGTGCTGGGAGTCTGACGTGTCATGACGTGTCATGACGTGTTGTGGATGCATCCAGCTGCGGGCGGTTGTCATGACACCCTGTCACCATGACACCCTGTCACCACGCTGATGTCATCTCTGCCTCACAGCGAGGGTCATAGGTCAGATGACGGTCGTAGGTCAGATGGAGACCAGGGGACATTGAAGTTCACTCTTACACACACACACACACACACACACACAAACACACACACACTCCACGACCAGCACTGACATCTGCAGCGTCATACACAGATGTAAATGATAAATGGACTGCACTTACATAGCGCCTTTATCCAAAGCGCTTTACAACGGCCTCTGATTCACACATTCACACACACATTCACACACCAAAGGCGGCCAAGCTACCATGCAAGGCGCCGGCAGCCCGCTCACTGGGAGCAATTTGGGGTTCAGTGTCTTGCCCAAGGACACCTCGACACGCCCCCAGATGCGCAGTGCGTCTGACGTGACCTCCTGAGTGAGCGTTCCCTGTGGTCTGCACCACCAGCCTGGCCCTGTGGGAGGGAAGGATACACACACACACACACACACACACACACACGCACACACACACTCTCTACTGGCCCTGCGGGAGGGGAGGATAGCTGTGTGTGTTTGTGAGCCTGTCACACACTGTCTCAGGGTGGAGGGGGAAGGTGGTGTGTGTGTAGGGTGTGTGTACGGTGTGTGTGCAGGGTGTGTGTGTGTACGGGGTGTGTGTAGGGTGTGTGTGTCGAGCCCTGCCTGTCCTTGTGTTTCAGGGGAGAGTGAAGGTGTTGCACTGCAAAAAATCAGCTCTCGAAAACAAGAAAAAAAAGCAATAAAATTAGGGAAATATTACTTAAAATAAGCACATTTGTGACAGCAGCTGGTGAAACCCGGGAACGAGTCAGCAACCAATCAAAATGTCCAGACTTTTATTAAGAAAAATGTTAATAAATCTCAACGTTGTTGAAACTCAATGACACACTCGCTAGTCAAGCCAAAACATTGCAATGCAGCGGATTCGGTGAGTAATCAATAAACTAACAAGGTAGTAGTGAGGAATACTCACCGAATCCATTGCATTGCGATACACACCGCTCAAACAAATGAACGGAACACTTCGAGGATAGGCCTTCCCCAGACCATCGTTGACACGCTAAACCGGTCATGCTGGATGATGTTGCAGGCAGCATAACGTTCACCACGGCGTCTCCAGACTCTGTCACGTCTGTCACATGTGCTCAGTGTGAACCTGCTCTCATCTGTGAAGAGAACGGGGCGCCAATGACGAACCTGCCAATAGCCCTATTTGTTTTATTCTTTTTTTTAACCTTTATTTATACAGGTAAAAACACATTGAGCCCCAGGGGCTCATTTTCAAGTGTGACCTGTTCACAGCAGGCGCGGATCTATGGGTGGGCCTGGGTGGGCCTACACATATTTTTTAATAATAAAATATTTTTAAAGTTTAATTTTCACTAACTAACTGTAATGTGAATAGTTTTGTCTTGGAAATGATTAAACGTATGTATTAATACTAATAATATTCAACTTCCTCTCTTACGTTTACATTGCTTCCTCTTTTACGTTTACTCTGATTGTTCAGTTGACCTTGACCAGTTGTTCAGTGTGCGCGCTACGATGGCTAAACAGCTAACATTGTCCCGCTTTCTTAAAAAGCCACGCCTGGAAGTCAGTGAAAATAATGAAAGTTTGGACCAGGCCTTGTCTAGAAATCTTATTTATTCACAATAACAGATGATGACGCCACACGCCGACGTGCGGAGAGTCCGAGACAGCGCTGTAATAGTTCGGTGAAGTATATTTTTTATGAGACTTTCCAAGATTAAAACGAAGAGGGAAACATTTGTGTGGAACAACATTGTGTATGCCTTCACTGGATATAATAATATAATACAATAGAAGCACACAACTTTACACAACAATATATGTGTATACACCAGTTTACGTAAATCCCCTAATAAGCAGCGTTAGGTTTTGTAATAAAATGATGGATCACCACAACTGGTCCGAGCCAGGTACATGTATGATTCAACTTGAGCTTTCGGTTTGCACTGGACTGTCAACACCCACAGTTAAAAGCTTGCAAATGATAATACAGGCATTTCTTATTACAATTTCTATACTTGGTCCTCCATAGTTGATGGTTATTGGTTAATTCATTGACTATTGCGTGCGCTTGAATGCCTTGCGTGTGTGTATTATAATAACTTGTTTGGCTGTCCGTTGCATTCTCTGGGTAGACAGGTACTTTATTTATTTTCCGTTCGTTTCATGGTCTGCATAGTGATCTCCTCCAGTCCATGCGAATATTTTTGCGTGTGTGTGCATGCGTGTTGGTCGTACCCAAATGTTTCGAGCACCCACGGGCAGAAACATAAATCGGCGCCTATGATCGCGAGCCCGGTTGTGTTCCATCCATCTGGCTGCTCATACATAGGTCTAAAACGAGCGGTGATGAGTTTCACTCAGGCCTACCCAGATTTTTCCAGGCCTACCCACCAGCCACTTTCTGTATCCGCCACTGGTTCACAGGCATACAACAACAACATCCACCACAAACAAATACAATACAAAACCTGGCCTACATAGTCTAAAACTAAAACTAGTCTAAAACAGTCTAAGATAATCTAAAACTAAACTAAAACTACAAAACCTAAAACTGGACAGCTAAAGAGCTAGGGACAGGGAGGGGTCAGCAATGGGCAAAAGGGAGGGTCAACTTAATTGCAAGAACAAATCATAGACTCGCACTGTATGTCTCTCAGCAAGAGCTTGAAACTGGAAAGAGGGATCAGATGAGACAGTTTCAGACTCTGCTGTAAAGAATTACAAGAGGAAGGGGCTGCAAATGAGAACGCCCTCTTGCCTTTCATGGTCCGGACCAAGGGGATGGAGTATGTGATGATGTCCTGTGTGCGAAGACCTATTGCTAAGCCCTTTGAAAACTCGGACAAACAAACAACACTCGCTCAAATTCTTCACTGACGGTGACTGACTGACCGACCGTGACTGAATGACATTCAATGACTTACAATGGCAAATTTCGGATTTTTTATTTACCACAGCCAGTAATAGACATGTTTATTTTAAAGATGACAAGAATATTTAGTCTAGAAGCCTTTCACCATCAGATATTAGCGAGTTGTTTGTCCGAGTTGTCTGCCTGTCGTGACTTTTGCTGTGATATGATTGGACAATTTCTATTTTGGGGCGTGGCTTAGCGATAGGTCCATTCTGGTGTTCTCTGGCAAATGCCGATCGAGCTGCACGGTGCTGGATTGTGAGCACAAGTCCCACTAGAGGATGTCAGGCCCTCATGCCAGCCTCATGGAGTCTGTTTCTGACAGTTTGGTCAGAGACGTGCACGCGAGTAGCCCGCTGGAGGTCATTGTGTAGGGCTCTGGCAGTGCTCCTCCTGTTCCTCCTCACACAAAGGAGCAGATACCGGTCCTGCTGCTGTGTTGTTGCCCTTCTACGGCCCTGTCCAGCTCTCCTCTATAACAGCCCTGTCCAGCTCTCCTCTATAACAGCCCTGTCCAGCTCTCCTCTATAACAGCTCTGTCCAGCTCTCCTCTATAACAGCTCTGTCCAGCTCTCCTCTATAACAGCCCTGTCCATCTCTCCTCTATAACAGCTCTGTCCAGCTCTCCTCTATAACAGCCCTGTCCAGCTCTCCTCCTCTATAACAGCCCTGTCCAGCTCTCCTCTATAACAGCCCTGTCCAGCTCTCCTCTATAACAGCCCTGTCCAGCTCTCCTCTATAACAGCTCTGTCCAGCTCTCCTCTATAACAGCTCTGTCCAGCTCTCCTCCTCTATAACAGCCCTGTCCAGCTCTCCTCTATAACAGCTCTGTCCAGCTCTCCTCTATAACAGCCCTGTCCAGCTCTCCTCTATAACAGCTCTGTCCAGCTCTCCTCTATAACAGCCCTGTCCATCTCTCCTCTATAACAGCCCTGTCCAGCTCTCCTCTATAACAGCCCTGTCCAGCTCTCCTCTATAACAGCTCTGTCCAGCTCTCCTCTATAACAGCCCAGTCCAGCTCTCCTCTATAACAGCCCTGTCCAGCTCTCCTCTATAACAGCCCAGTCCAGCTCTCCTCTATAACAGCTCTGTCCACCTCTCCTCCTCTATAACAGCTCTGTCCAGCTCTCCTCTATAACAGCTCTGTCCAGCTCTCCTCTATAACAGCTCTGTCCAGCTCTCCTCTATAACAGCTCTGTCCAGCTCTCCTCTATAACAGCTCTGTCCAGCTCTCCTCTATAACAGCCCTGTCCAGCTCTCCTCTATAACAGCTCTGTCCACCTCTCCTCCTCTATAACAGCTCTGTCCATCTCTCCTCTATAACAGCTCTGTCCAGCTCTCCTCTATAACAGCTCTGTCCAGCTCTCCTCTATAACAGCTCTGTCCAGCTCTCCTCTATAACAGCTCTGTCCAGCTCTCCTCTATAACAGCCCTGTCCATCTTTCCTCTATAACAGCTCTGTCCAGCTCTCCTCTATAACAGCTCTGTCCAGCTCTCCTCTATAACAGCTCTGTCCAGCTCTCCTCCTCTATAACAGCTCTGTCCAGCTCTCCTCTATAACAGCTCTGTCCAGCTCTCCTCTATAACAGCCCAGTCCAGCTCTCCTCTATAACAGCTCTGTCCAGCTCTCCTCTATAACAGCTCTGTCCAGCTCTCCTCTATAACAGCTCTGTCCACCTCTCCTCCTCTATAACAGCTCTGTCCACCTCTCCTCCTCTATAACAGCCCTGTC
>NC_137691.1:3243141-3253141 GCF_963989245.1 Nansenia antarctica
AGGCTACCTGCCTCTCTAACTTCTAGACTACCTGACCTCTCTAACCTCTAGACTACCTGCCTCTCTAACCTCTAGACTACCTGCCTCTCTAACCTCTAGGGTACCTGCCTCTCTAACCTCTAGGCTACCTGCCTCTCTAACCTCTAGACTACCTCCCTCTCTAACCTCTAGGCTACCTGCCTCTCTAACCTCTAGACTACCTGCTGCTCCAATCATATTCCAGTAGTGTTGCAGAGTGACCCTCCGTGGCCCCGCTACTTCCTGTCAGTGCAGGTGGAGGACAGGAAGTCCTTATGGTTTCAGCGCCATGGACAACCACCATCAGCTCCCCCTCTCTCTCACCATGCACACACAAATGGTCTGCACTTATATAGAGCTTTATTCCAAAGCGCTTTACAATGGCCTCTCATTCACCCATTCACCCATTCACACGCACACGCACACATTCACACACCAATGGCGGCAAGTTACCATGCAAGGCGCCAGCCCGCTCACTGGGAGAAATGTGGGGTTCTGTGTTTTGCCCAAGGACACTTGGTCAGCTGGGGATCAAAGACGAAGTGCTTCGAAGCGAAGTGCTTCACAGTGTGTTTAACAGAAGTGCTTCACAGTGTGTTTAACAGGGAAGTGCTTCACAGTGTGTTTAACAGAACTGCTTCACAGTGTGTTTAACAGAAGTGCTTCACAGTGTGTTTAACCGAAGTGCTTCACAGTGTGTTTAACAGAACTGCTTCACAGTGTGTTTAACAGAAGTACTTCACAGTGTGTTTAACAGAACTGCTTCACAGTGTGTTTAACAGAAGTACTTCACAGTGTGTTTAACAGAAGTGCTTCACAGTGTGTTTAACAGAAGTGCTTCACAGTGTGTTTAACAGAAGTGCTTCACAGTGTGTTTAACAGAAGTGCTTCACAGTGTGTTTAACAGAAGTGCTTCACAGTGTGTTTAACAGGGAAGTGCTTCACAGTGTGTTTAACAGGGAAGTGCTTCACAGTGTGTTTAACAGAAGTGCTTCACAGTGTGTTTAACAGGGAAGTGCTTCACAGGGTGTTTAACAGAAGTGCTTCACAGTGTGTTTAACAGAAGTGCTTCACAGTGTGTTTAACAGAAGTGCTTCACAGTGTGTTCAACAGAAGTGCTTCACAGTGTGTTCAACAGAAGTGCTTCACAGTGTGTTTAACAGAAGTGCTTCACAGTGTGTTTAACAGAAGTGCTTCACAGTGTGTTCAACAGAAGTGCTTCACAGTGTGTTTAACAGAAGTGCTTCACAGTGTGTTTAACAGAAGTGCTTTGGGGTGTGTTTAACAGGGAAGTGCTTCACAGTGTGTTTAACAGAAGTGCTTCACAGTGTGTTTAACAGAAGTGCTTCACAGTGTGTTTAACAGAAGTGCTTCACAGTGTGTTCAACAGAAGTGCTTCACAGTGTGTTTAACAGAAGTGCTTCACAGTGTGTTTAACCGGTGGTTTACTGACGTCTGAGTCGTGCTTATGAGACAGACAGAGGCGGGTTGTTAAAGCCGTTGTTGCAACATAATTCATTTTGTTTCTTCTGAAAGGGCGCTGTTAAGAATCAAGAAGACTTGTGTTGTGGTCTCTGGGGGGGGGAGGGGGGAGGGGGAGAGGATGTGGAGCCTGAGCGCTCTGAAATGAGGCTACCTGTTACTGGGAGCTTATAGCTATGGGGTTCTTCTGGTGTAATTACTGTTTTGTTGTTGTTGTTGGTGGTGGTGGTGGTGGTTGTTGTTGTTGTTGTTGTTGATGGTTGTTGGTTGTTGTTGTTGTTGATTGTTGTTGTTGGTTGTTGTTGTTGGTTGTTGTTGTTGTTGGTTGTTGTTGTTGGTTGTTGTTGTTGTTGGTTGTTGTTGATGCCGTTGATGTTGTTTGAAAGGGTTTTACGGCATAGACAATAATTCTTGTAATTGTTGAATGGAAATAATAATATTTTTTAAAAGTCTTATTCATTCCGATATTGATTGACTGAGACTAATAGCACGTTGAAGAGCTCATTGTGTTGAGTGTTCCGCGGTCCCGAATGGACAAGCTTATCTTGTCAAAGATAAAATTAAAAAAAATAGTAGTTTACAGCGGGTCTCCTATGCAACAGAGTAATTCTGCGATCCTAAAGTGTATAGCGCATTTGGTAGCCTATAGCGCTACCAGAGGTTATTGAAATTAATTGATTAATCAAGATCATTAAATGTATCTTTTAATGTTAGTTGATGAATCTATATATTTATATATATTGTATATATTTGTAGGCTATCTGTATTTAGGCCTACTTGTTTAAATATTATAGTCATTCTTATATTATTTAGTTATTTTGTTGAAGCACGTTGAGCTGCGACGTTTGCAGGACAAGTGCGATACAAATAAAGGTTGTTGTTGTTGTTGTTGTTGTTGTTGTTGTTGGCTAAGAGGTGAGAGGGTTTTCACCGCGTTCGCTCCCGTCTCTTGTTGCGCAATGCGGCAATGCGGCTCCAGACGCAGGGTGCGGTGGTGCGGTGGTGCGGCGGTGCGGCTCCCTTCAGCCGCACAGAGAGACAGATGAGAGGGCTAAGCAGGTTCTGTTCTGTCGCCTGAGCGCGGAGAGAAACATGGTCACCCTGGACCCCGTGGCCAAGGGCATTGGATGAGACAGCGTGTGGATGCGACCTCAGCAAATATGTTGCATTTAAAAAAAAATATATATAGACTAAAAACCGATCTTTTTAAATTTTGCCTTTAAGTAACTAAATGATTAAATGATGATTATATAGGCTAATGATTAAACCACTTTGAGCGGCAACGTTTGCAGGAAAAGTGCTATAGGCTACAAATAAAAAGTTGTTATTTTTATTATTGTTATTATTATTATTATTATTATTATTACAACATAGCCTTTGCACCAAGGTGCTCCTATAATATCTCAACAATCACCTTGCGATAGCTTATCCGATTCAACCCACGGAGAGGCATAACATTGTAGCGTAGGCTACATACAACGGAGACACGTGAGAGACATGTTATTATAGTATACTCAATCTGTGCGATATGGATTGACATGCGCCAAAGAGATGACATCATTATAATATTTCAAATGTTTCCCGTGCGCGCAGTGCGATCGTTGCATTGTTCCTCTCCGTCTCTCCCCTCCGGTAGACTCGCTCTGACTCCTTTTGGTTTCCCCGTTTTTTTTTTGTCCCACCGATGGTGACCGAGGAGTCACCGGGAGCTCAGAAACCTTCCCTTCCTTTATTATTATAATAATTATAATCATTATTATTATTATTATTATTATTCCCGGCGGCTAGACTTCAAGCGCGCGTCTGTTTCCCTGCATGTGCCCGGTTTATTATAAGCGACAGACAAACGGCAAAAGAAATTAGGAGGGGAGGAGGATCTCTATTCCTCTCTCTCTCTCTCTCCTTTCTCTCTCTCTCTCTCTCCCTCCCTCTCTCTCTCTCTCCTTCTCGTCCATCCCTCTCTCTCTCTCCTTCTCTCTCTCTCCCTCCCTCCCTCTCTCTCTCTCTCCCTCTCTCTCTCCCTCTCTCCCTCCCTCTCTCACGTCCACCCCTTTCTCTCTCTCTCTCTCTCTCTCTCTCTCTCTCTCTCCTTCTCCCTCTCTCTCTCTCCCTCTCTCTCCCTCCCTCCTCCCTCCCTCCCTCCCTCCCTCCCTCCCTCTCTCAGCCCAGCTACTCCACTTTGTTCTATTGTTGTTGCTTATAGTAGCGCACACATTATGCGCACCTCAGTCTGAAACCAGGCTAGAAGGACAAAGAGGAGCACAGAGAGGCAGCCTTCGCAGGTTCGGGTTAGTAGTTGCTTTAGCCTTATGCTTTCCGTGTGTGTGTGTGTGTGTGTGTGTGTGTGTTTAACGCGTTTAGCCTACTTCCGAATGGGTGTTTGCAGGACCATGAGAGTAAATAATAAGAGAGATGATGATGATGATGATGATGATAATGAGAGGACTATAATAAGGCAAGAGAGGCTGGGAGACGCAACTCTATCCTAAGGCTATGATAAACTGCAGGTGTTTGTTGAGTCGAGGCGTGTTAACCGAGAGCTGTTGTTTGGCTGTAGTAGGCCTACACTTCTGTCGTTAAGTTGTGTTTTTGTTATATTATCTATCATTCACAACCACCTTTGTTACCTGGTGGAACCACTGTCTGTTATTTAAAAGGTGCCTAACAAACAATACAAAAACTAAGTAGAACGGCGCGCATAACAACTCTCTCTCTCTCTCTGTCTCTCTCTCTCTCTGTCTCTCTCTCTCTCTCTCTGTGTCTCTCTCTCTCTCTCTCTGTGTCTCTCTCTGTCTCTCTGTCTCTCTCTGTGTCTCTCTCTGTCTCTCTCTCTCTATCTCTCTGTCTCTCTCTCTCTCTCTCTGTGTCTCTCTCTCTCTGTGTCTCTCTCTCTCTCTCTCTCTGTCTCTCTCTCTCTCTGTCTATCTCTCTCTCTCTCTTTCTCTCTGTCTCTCTCTGTGTCTCTCTCTGTCTCTCTCTGTGTCTCTCTCTGTCTCTCTCTGTCTCTCTCTCTCTGTCTCTCTCTCTCTCTCTCTCTCTGTCTCTCTCTCTCTCTCTCTGTCTCTCTCTCTCTCTCTCTCTCTCTGTCTCTCTCTGTCTCTCTCTGTCTCTCTCTCTCTGTCTCTCTCTCTCTCTCTCTCTCTCTCTCTCGGATTAAGATAAGAACCTCAAAAAAGTACCTCATAATAACAAAGCACTGACTGATGGACGTAGGACTGAAACTAATTAAGGCTTCAACCCACCGGCATCTGTGTTTCAGACCATGTTAACCGTCTCTGACTTTTCGTAGCCCCTCAGTTTGTTGGACTTTTTAATAATAGTAATAATAACTTTTATTTGTATAGCACTTTTTCTGCAAACGTTGCAGCTCAACGTGCTTTAATGAGCAAATGTGTTCTGTCAGTGCCAAGTTGATAACAACTCTAGCATGCTCTACATGCTGCTGTTAGTGAGTTGCACTTTCTCTTTTACAACGACACAAACATCATAGATCTATCTCTCTATCTCTGTTTACTTCGAATGTTTTCTAAAGAAAATGTTGGTCTATTTGTGTAGCTCCCACTGTAAACAGTAGGTTAAATCTGCAGGCCTCTACCCCGACCACTCCAACCCCCCCCCCCCTTCTTCCTCCTCTCTCTCCCTCCTCCCTCTCTGTCCCTCCTCCCTCCTCCCTCTCTCCGTTTCTCAAACGTGTATTATGTTTCCCAATAGGCCTATTAAAACATAATTTCTACTCTTTAAAAAAAAAAAGAGAGAGAGAAAAGTGTGTTACTTTTACTAGTAGCCCTACCACGTGTGTCCCCGGTAGCTTAAGAACAATCCTTGTACTGAGCGAGGAGAATCATCACAACTTGAAGCCTTTAAAAGACAAGCAGAAGTTATAAGCAGTGGAGAGTGAGCAGTGAGAGAGATAGAGAGAGGGGGGGAGAGAGAGAGAGAGAGGGGAGAGAGGCAGAGAGAGAGATGCAGAGCGAGGCAGAGAGAGAGAGAAAGAGCGAGGCAGAGCGAGAGAGAAAGAGAGAGGGGGGAGAGAGAGAGAGAGATGCAGAGAGAGGCAGAGAGAGAGAAAGAGAGAGGCAGAGAGAGAGAGAGAAAGAGAGAGGGGGGGGAGAGAGAGAGGCAGTGAGAGAGAGAGAGAGAGGGAGGGAGAGAGAGAGAGAGAGGAAAGTTATAACTAGTGGAGAGTGAGCAGTGGTCAAAACAGAGTTTGCTGCAGAGCTTCAACTGGCTGTTGGAAACAAGTGCTAGGCTATAATTAAAACAGGTAGGCTACACTACAGCTACACTACACTACACTGGCCTGGAGGAGGCTAGGCTAGGCTACATCTACACTACATCTATGCTACACTGGCCTGGAGGAGGCCAACAAAACACAGAAAGAAAAAAGAGTGTGACATTAGCAATGCTCTGGTCAGGTTTACCACCGGCAAGGACTGTCCTTTCCGCGAGTCACTGACGCACTTTGTGTGGTGTTTTGTGTGTGTGTGTGTGTGTGTGTGTGTGTACGACACTGACGTTAGTCCTATTTTAGGGTTAGGGGGCAGCAAAGGCTGAACTTTCAACTCGCAGCCTTTGGAGTGAATCTGCTTTAAAAACCGGTTGAGAGTCCTGAGATCCTGCACGCACGTGTCAGGGACACCCTAACAGACACACAGGGATACTGTGGTGGATTTAATAAGACTCAAAGAGTGAACTTTAAATCTATGTATTGGTATTTTATTGAAGTATAGTCTTGCAACTCCAGAGTTGAATCTGTGTATGTTAAAATTCCCCCACAATACATACATACATACATACACACATACCTACCTACCTACCTACCTGCCTACATACATACTTACATACATACATTCATACATACACACTTACCTACCTACCTACCTACATACTTACATACATACAGTACACACACACACACACACACACACACACACACACACACCACACACACACACACACACACACACACATACATTCAGAGACACAAGTAGTGTTTAGTTGAGGGACAGGAAGTGGGGTGTGTGGAGGAGTGTGTGAGTGTGTGAGTGTGTGTGAGTGTGTGAGTGTGTGAGTGTGTGAGTGTGTGGCTGGACCGCCACATGCAGCTAACTGATGCAATAAGCAGCAGAACAGAGTAATCCTGCAGACAACTCTCCACTGCTATCTATCTATCCATCTATCTCTCTCTCTCTCTCTTTCTCTCTCTCTCTATCTATCTATCTCAATCTCTCTATCTCTCCCTCTCTCTCTGTCTCTATCTCTCTATCTCCCTCTCCCTCTCTGTCTCTGTCTCTGTCTCTATCTATCTATCTATCTATCTATCCATCTATCTCTCTCTCTCTATCTCTCTGTCTCTCTGTCTCTCTTTCTATCTATCTATGTATCTATCTCTCTCTCTTTCTCTCTCTCTGTATCTATCCATCTATCTATCTATCTATATTATACATTAATGTGGTGATAATAAGTGTGTGTGTGTGTGTGTGTGTGTGTGTGTGTGTGTGTGTGTGTGTGAGTGTATAATTGATTCTGAGTCTCTTCCACCTGATATTCAGTTTGTTTATCTTTTCATTCAGATGAGTTCTCGGTTGTGCCTCGCGCGGGCAGACGTCTGCTCTCTGCTGATTGGCTGCCATAGGTGTTAAAGGGGCGGAGCCCTAATGACACTGTTATTGCCCCTCCTCCTCTGCTCAGCGCGTGTGCCGCATCCTAAGGGAAAGAGAGAGAGAGAGAGAGAGTGAGAGAGAGAGAAAGAGGGAGAGAGAGAGAAAGAGGGAGGGAGAGAGAGAGAGAGAAAGACAGTGAAAGAGAGAGAGAGAGAGAGGGGGGGGAGAGAGAGAGAGAGAGAGGGAGAGAAAGAGGGAGAGAGAGAGAGAGAGGGAGGGAGGGAGAGAGAGAGGGAGAGAGACAGTGAAAGAGAGAGAGAGAGAAAGAGAGAGAGAGGGAGAGAGACAGTGAAAGAGAGAGAGAGAGAGAGAAAGAGAGAGAGAGGGAGAGAGACAGTGAAAGAGAGAGAGAGAGAGAGAAAGAGAGAGAGAGGGAGAGAGACAGTGAAAGAGAGAGAGAGAGAGAGAAAGAGAGAGAGAGAGAGCAGCAGGTGGGGATGACATAATCTGCACTGCAGCAACACTGCAGCAGCATTTGAACAAAGACACGCAGTCATACATACACACACACACACACATACATAGGCACGGTACACACACACACACACACACACACACACATCACAATTCCCTCTTTCTCTCACAGACACACATTCGCTATGGGTTGAGTCCCCTCAGATGTTGGTCTGTTACTCTCTGGTGACAGAGCTTTATTCTCGCTCTCCTCCATAAACAATATTATATACTTCTTACTCTCCTGCCTTTCCATCAACCTTCCACTTCCTGTCAGGGAATCTGATTTGGGATCTTTTTTTTTTTTTTTTACACTTAGATGACGATAACTTAGCTTAGCTTTTCCAACCCAGTCACCCTCGACCGCGCTGTGTGTCCCTCCCGTGCCTCCGTAGATACCCAGTTCAGGATGTCCATCTTGGAGCGTCTTGAGCAGATGGAACAGAGGATGGCCGAGATAACCAATCACAATCAGAGCTCAGTAACCACGGCAACGGCCGGGGGAGGAGTCGGAGTCGGAGGAGGAGGAGGAGGAGGAGAGGGAGGAGGAGGTGCTGACCACCAGGCCCAGGTAGGGTGACTGAGTTCATAAAGTGTTCACCTCTAAATGTAAAGTTCTATCGGTTTTTCTTTCATACAATTTTTTTTTAAAGAAAATCTATTTGTGTAGTTGCCACTGTAAGCATTAGGATTAATCTGCAGGCCTCTACCCCCCTTAACCCCCCACCTCCCTCCTTCTCTCATCCCTCTCTCCCTCCTCCCTCCCTCCCTCCCTCCCTCTCTCCCTCCTCCCTCTCTTCCCTGTCCTCCCTCCCTCCTCCCTCCCTCCCTCCCTCCCTCCCTCCAGCTCTCTCCAGGGCAGGCGTCATTCGAGGGGCGCGTGGTGGTGGTGTGTGAGAAGATGATGTCCCGCCCCTGCTGGGTGTCGTCCAATCAGCTGGTCCACAGCCGGAGCTCCCGGGGCATGACCCTGCTGCACCTGGCCGCCGCCCAGGGATACGCGGGGTTAATACAGACCCTCATCCGCTGGCGGTGAGCTCACACACACACACACGCACACACACGCTCACACACACACACACACACACACTCACGCTGGCGGTGAGCACACTCACACACACGCGGTGAGCACACACACACACACACACACACACACACACACACACACGCTGGCGGTGAGCACACTCACACACACACTCTATAAGTGAGCACAGACCAACACACACACACACACACACACACGCTGTATGAGTGAGCACAGACCCACAACACAGCTGGAGCTGGGACATGGACCTACCACACATCAGCACACACACACACACACACACGCACACACACACACACACACACACACGCACACACACACACACACACACACTGTATGCACTGCACCCACAGGTAGTAATTGTACCCTGTGTTGTTGCGCAGCACCAAGCATGCAGACAGCATAGACCTGGAGCTGGAGGCAGACCCCCTCAATGTGGACCACTTCTCCTGCACCCCGCTGGTAAGATACGCTGACTTAACCTGACATCCTCCCTCTCTCTCTCTCTCTCTCTCTCTCTCTCTCTGTCTCTCTCTCCCTCTCTCCCTCTCTCCCTCTCCCTCTCTCTGTCTCTCTCTCTCTCTCTCTCTCTCTCTCTCTCTCTCTCTCTGTGTGCATGTGTATGGTTATGTATTAGTATGTGTATCAGCTGACTCTGTGTCTGTGTAGATGTGGCGTGTGTGTGTGTGTGTGTGTGTATTAATGTGTGTATTATATACTCTGTGTGTGTGTGTGTAACCTGACTGTGTGTGTGTGTGTGTGTGTGTGTGTGTAACCTGACTGTGTGTGTGTGTAGATGTGGGCGTGTGTGTGTGTATTAATGTGTGTATTATATATACTGTGTGTGTGTATTAGTGTGTGTAACCTGACTGTGTGTGTGTAGATGTGGGCGTGTGCTCTGGGTCACACCGAGGCAGCTCTGGTCCTGTACCAGTGGGACCCGCGGGCCCTGGCCATCCCTGATTCGCTGGGCCGCCTGCCACTCAACATCGCCCGCTCCCGGGGACACACCCAGTTGGCCGAGCTCCTGGAGCAGCTGCAGCAGACTCCTCCCCCTCAGGGAGGGCCGTCCACCGGCGCAACCTGGATGGACAGGTGGAGCAGCGAATCAGAGCGCAGCGGACTGCTAGACGGCCCCGCCCCCAACTCCAACCCAGGTGATGGAGGTTTCCATGGTCAAAAATCTTTACAAGGGGAAGCTGCTACTTACACACAACGACCACTAGTTGTCCGCCTTGTAAATTAGCCTGCCTCCTACACAGAAAAGCAGCAAAATAGCTACATACTAGCTTATCCTGATGTGATTTTGAAAATGTAAGGATACTGGGGGTGGTAGAAC
>NC_137691.1:3265641-3273141 GCF_963989245.1 Nansenia antarctica
TACAGTACAGGTACCAAACAACGAAATTTAGGAGGGGTGGCTCCCCTGGTGTTAGGAAAGAAAAAAACACAAGAAGGGAAGGAGCTGGTTTACATAAATAAAGGCTATGTACACTATCCACTATACTATACTGTACAGATAGACGACTAGGGTTGTCATATTGCACATAGTGTTATTGCACATTTATTTAAAGTGTCGCAGTTTGCAGGCTTGAAATGTACATATTTGTGCCTCAGCACTACACCTGATTTTTTTTCAGTCCAGCAGCTGCCATCAATCCGTCCAGACTGTCCAGGGCCCAGAACCTAGGTCTTTGCTGTGTTCAGGGCCTGGACGGCCCTGGGGTAGAAGCTGTTCTTCAGTCTGTTTGTCCTTGCGGCCATGGTCCTGAACCGCCTTTTCGAGGGCAGCCGGGTAAAGTGTTCGTACCCAGGGTGGGTTGGGTCTCTGGGTCTCCTTCCTGAGACAGCGTGTGTTGTACAGCTCTTCCAGAGAGGGGAGGGGGGCGCCGGTGATCTTCTGGGCTGTTCTCACGACTCTCTGTAGTGCATTTCTCTCCGCGGTTGTGCAGTATTGGGTAAGGGTTATGGTGGAAGGTACTGTATTGGTTAAGGGTTAGGGTTAGGGTTAGGTGTATTGATTAAGGGTTAGGGTTAGGGTTAGGTGGTTAAGGGTTAGGGTTAGGGTTAGTGTTAGGGTTAGGTGTATTGATTAAGGGTTAGGGTTAGGGTTAGGTGGTTAAGGGTTAGGGTTAGGGTTAGGGTTAGGTGGTTAAGGGTTAAGGGTTAAGGGTTAGGGTTAGGGTTAGGTGTATTGATTTAGGGTTAGGGTTAGGTGTATTGATTAAGGGTTAGGGTTAGGTTTAGGGTTAGGGTGGAAGGTACTGTATTGGTTAAGGGTTAGGGTTAGGTGTATTGGTTAAGGGTTTAGGGTTAAGGGTTAGGGTGGAAGGTAGGCTACTGTCACTTTAAACCCTGGGCCTTAGTGAGGGAGTGACTCCGTCCAGCAGCCTTCTCTGATCTCTCAGGGGTTTGGATATCTGACAGCTACCTAACCTACCTAACCTACCCTACAATAAACTATGTAAGTATTCTGTTTTAGTGCTTTTCTCTCAGTGTGTGTGACTGTAACGTGACACGGAGAACTGACGCGGTTGTTTAAAAACTAACTAATGAAAGTTAACGACGGTTGTTTCAGTTTGAGCGTCTGTCTGGTGGAAAGTAAACAACGCCCAAACCTATGCTAAGCTAGTTAGCATTGCCTATCTATTCTAGATGCGCTCTATGCTAAGCTAGTTAGCAACGGCTCAATCTTTCTAGACAACTATCTAAACTCTCTAAGATAGGTCGCTATATTATATATATATATATCGCTAAAACAAAAGTTGAACACTTTTTCCGAGTCGAGGGTTTGGTGTGTCAGTGTCCTGTTATATATTATTATAGATATATTATTATGTGTCCTTCCGTGCAACAAGTGCTCAGAATTAATAAGTTTAATAATTAATGTGACATTAATTGGTGCAGTTAGATTAGGTGTTTATTTAACCAGGATCAGGTTGGGTTGTTAAGTTTGTGTGTGATAGAAACAGCTTTCTTTAGCTTAGATAATAATGCTAAGCTGGAAACATTAACATTTCCTGGGGCTGCGTTCGTTCATTCGCTCTGAGAGCGCCGGAGCGCACACTGGGGTTCAACGTCATAATGGGACCAAGTCATTTGATTGGACGGGAGGCATTCCACGAGTGCTGATCAGATTCCCACAGCGAATTGACGAACTCAGCCCTTAGGCACTCAAGCTGTTTGAGAGTTCAGTTCGCCCTATTCTGTAGTTATATTTGCTTATCAAGTTAAAAGATGCACCTATTTTCACCTATAAATGAAGCTTATTCTGCTAGCTAGCGAGCTAGAGGGATATTATTGTTTACATTGTCGTACAATCAACCATCAAACAGTGTTCTTGTGCTATAACTCAGGGAGAGAGAGGGAGGGAGGGAGGGAGAGAGAGAGGGAGAGGGAGGGAGAAAGAGAGGTAGAGAGGGAGGGAGGGAGGGGAGAGAGAGAGGGGGATAAAGGTAGAGATAGAGAGGGAGGGAGAGAGAGAGGGGGGGGGGAGAGAGAGGGAGGGAGAGGGAGAAAGGTAGAGAGAGAGGGGGGAGAGAGAGAGAGATGGAGTGATCTGACAATATATACCAGGAAACATGACATAACTAATGGTATAAATCCAGTCATTTACACTCCATGAAGAGCAACTCAAGATACAAACTGCAAATGAATGCCCTACGTCTGAGACTAGATGATTGTGTTCAGTTTGACAGGGTATGCCTATAGGGCATGGGTAGGCCGATATCCAGAGTAGTTTTCTGACCTTGCGCCCCAACATTGCATTGAAGCTTTAGCGAGCCGTTTGGTAACAGGAGGGGAACTCTCTCTGAGAATGGTCGGAAGCTGACCTCGGCTATCGGCTTCCTCTTCCTCGAACGTTCCACTTCCACTGTGGCGGCTCGGCGTGAACACACACGCGCACACACACACACACACACACACACACACACACACACACACACACACACACACCGTGTTGTTGTCCAGAAATGCCCACTTATTCAGTGCCATTTCCAGCAGGGGGTGTGTGATGTGAATGTTCTCTCTTTGGCCCTGTTTTGGACCCTCCCTCCCTCCCTCCATCGCTCCCTACATCCCTCCCTCCCTCCATCGCTCCCTACATCCCTCCCTCGCTCCATCCCTCCCTCCCTCGCTCCATCGCTCCCTCCCTCGCTCCATCGCTCCCTCCATCGCTCCCTCCCTCCCTCCATCGCTCCCTACATCCCTCCCTCCCTCGCTCCCTCCATCGCTCCCTCCATCCCTCCCTCCCTCCCATGCTCCCTCCATCCCTCCCTCCCTCCCTCCCTCCCTCCATCGCTCCCTCCCTCCCTCCCTCCATCGCTCCCTCCCTCCCTCCCTTGCTCCCTCCCTCCCTCCCTCCCTCCCTCCTCCCTGGCAGTGAGCTAATCCCTAATCATTGACTCCTTGAGGAGGATGTCTGCATCATGTGTTTTTCCGTGGTGGTGTGGTGGGAGGGAGGGGTGGGAGGGTGTGGTGGGAGGGAGGGAGGGGTGGAGCGCCCTTAAGTGGAGCTGGCTGTTATAGGGAGTGAGGGAGTGTACCACACCAGTGTGTTTGTGGACGTTGTTTCCATAGTGTTGCATTCTGGGAGTGTTGAGTTGGGGATTGACACAGACCAGACCAGACCAGGGGGGGGGGTATTCCATCAATGTCACATCAAAGGAAAATCCAGGTTTATGTTTGATGAAGCCTGGATTTTTTTTGACAAATCTCATGAGATTTATCAGAATAAGTCTGGGTTTTCATTTAGTGTCGTTGATG
The DNA here is from genome assembly GCF_963989245.1 of Nansenia antarctica. Classification (NCBI taxonomy): domain Eukaryota; kingdom Metazoa; phylum Chordata; class Actinopteri; order Argentiniformes; family Microstomatidae; genus Nansenia; species Nansenia antarctica. The sequence goes on from NC_137691.1 coordinate 3,269,028, forward strand.
GAATACCCCCCAGACCAGAGCCACTCGACACCGGAATTTTAAGAGAGCACACCAGCGTGTATCACTATGACACCCATCCACTGTCCAACTCTACAAGCCCATCACACTCACACACACACACACACACTGACACACTGACACACTGCCAACACACTACATTACACCTCCATGGTCCCCATCTCTACTGTTACCACCCTTGTCATCTTAGGAGTCACCCCCCCCCCCCCCCCAGCCATACAGCCCATGTTAGCGGGTTAGAGCAGCCATACAGCCCATGTTAACAGGTTAGAGCAGCCATACAGCCCATGTTAACAGGTTAGAGCAGCCATACAGCCCATGTTAACAGGTTAGAGCAGCCATACAGCCCATGTTAACAGGTTAGAGCAGCCATACAGCCCATTTTAACGGGTTAGAGCAGCCATGCAGCCCATGTTAACAGGTTAGAGCAGCCATACAGCCCATGTTAACAGGTTAGAGCAGCCATACAGCCCATGTTAACAGGTTAGAGCAGCCATACAGCCCATGTTAACAGGTTAGAGCAGCCATACAGCCCATGTTAACGGGTTAGAGCAGCCATACAGCCCATTTTAACAGGTTAGAGCAGCCATACAGCCCATGTCAACGGGTTAGAGCAGCCATACAGCCCATGTTAACAGGTTAGAGCAGCCATACAGCCCATGTTAACAGGTTAGAGCAGCCATACGGCCCATGTTAACAGGTTAGAGCAGCCATACAGCCCATGTTAACAGGTTAGAGCAGCCATACAGCCCATGTTAACGGGTTAGAGCAGCCACACAGCCCATGTTAACAGGTTAGAGCAGCCATACAGCCCATGTTAACAGGGTTAGAGCAGCCATACAGCTCATGTTAACAGGTTAGAGCAGCCATACAGCCCATGTTAACGGGTTAGAGCAGCCATACAGCCCATGTTAACAGGTTAGAGCAGCCATACAGCCCATGTTAACAGGTTAGAGCAGCCATACAGTCCATGTTAACAGGTTAGAGCAGCCATACAGCCCATGTTAACGGGTTAGAGCAGCCATACAGCTCATGTTAACAGGTTAGAGCAGCCATACAGCCCATGTTAACGGGTTAGAGCAGCCATACAGCCCATGTTAACAGGTTTGAGCAGCCATACAGCCCATGTTAACGGGTTAGAGCAGCCATACAGCCCATGTTAACAGGTTAGTGCAGCCATACAGCCCATGTTAACAGGGTTAGAGCAGCCATACAGCCCATGTTAACAGGTTAGAGCAGCCATACAGCCCATGTTAACGGGTTAGAGCAGCCATACAGCCCATGTTAACGGGTTAGAGCAGCCATACAGCCCATGTTAGAGCAGCTGAGGTTGATGCTTGCGGTGTGTTTTCGCCGTTAGGTTGACGGGATAACTGGGAGAGTTCTCTTGCTGAGAGGGCTGACCCCATGACTTGCTGTCCTGAGGGCATTCTGGGAAGAGGGCGTTCTGGGAACAGGGCATTCTGGGAAGAGGGTGTGGAATGCCGTTGTGTGTTTGTTGAGGAGCTACGCACGGTCCCTGTGAGGAGGATCTCTGCAGCTTCTCTGTGTGCTGAGTAAACACTAAATATACACACCACCTCTCTCTCTCTCTCTTTCTCTCTCTCCCTCTCTCTCTCTCTCCCCCTTTCTCTCTCTCTCTCTCTCTCTCAGCTTGCTGCCTGTCTCTCTCTCTCTCTCTCTTCCTCTCTCTCTCTCTCTCTCCTCCTTTCTCTCTCTCTATCCCTCTCTTTCTCTCTCTCCCTATCCCTCTCTTCTCTCTCTCTCTGTCTCACTCTCTTTATCTCTCTCTCTCCCCCTCTCTCAGCTTGCTGTCTCTCTCTCTCTCTCAGCTTTTTGTCTCTCTCTCTCTCCCTCCCTCTCTCTCTCTCTCTCTCTCTCTCTCTCTCTCTCTCTCTCCCTCTCTCTCAGCTTGCTGTCTCTCTCTCTCTCTAGTTGTCCCTCTCTCTCTCTCTCTCTCTCCTGGCTTGGTGTCTCCAGCTCATCTGCAGGATTTATGAGAATGATAACAATGGCTTTGTTCTACAAGAAACACTGACTCAGTTTAACAGCAGGAGGAAAAAAAAAAGAATTTAATTCCTTCTCTATTCCTCTTACTTTGTCTCTCTGCACCCCCACTGACTCAAGTCTCCCTTCCCCCATTACCAGTGGGTGTGAAGCTGTGTGGGACCCCTGTGCACACAATAGGTGGAAGTAGCTACAGTACTGCCTTTCTCCAGCAGGTGGCAGCACCGCTCCTTAGACGAGGATCTCTCTAAGTCCACTAGCTTCTCCTCCCATCATGTTGTTTCCACCTCCTCATCATTACTCTTCTTCTGTGGTGTGACGGCGGAGAAACCCACCAGTCTGAAGGAGGATGTCTTCTGACAGTTTAATCTGGTTTAATCTCTGTGCAAAGAGCTGCGGCTGACTGAGTTGGAGCATAACGCTTTGTCTTGTCCTCCTGCCTGCTTTCATCAGTTAGACTAGAGCTGCATCATAACTGAACAAAAAGATACAACAGTTCTACAATTTGGCCTAAAAAAAGGGTTACAAATGTCTGTGTGTATGTGTGTGGGGGTAATGATTATGTAATGATTGATTGATGTTATTGTTGTCTTCTATGTTAATATCAAAGAACCATGTTGGAAATAAGTGTTCACACTTTCACATGTTTTTTTTACTCGAACCATGAATAAACTCAATCACTCAATCAATCAATCAATCAATCAATCAATCAATCAATACAGTACCAGTCAAATGTTTGGACACACTTTCCCATTCGGGGAAAGTGTGTCCAAACTTTTGACTGGTATTGTATATTTCTACATATTTTTATTTTAACATCGTTTACACCGATTGTAATGTGACTTATTTGAGGCGTGTGTCTAAGCATGTCTCTGTGGCCCCTCCCCCATCTCTCTGGCCCCTCCCCCTCCCAGGTCTGCCCCCGCTTCAGAAGACTCGGGCGCCGCCCCCGGCACCCGCCGCATGCAACAGACACAGGCCCAGGTGGATGAGGTACGTTACCGTGACAACCTTAATCCTTGACCCCATAGCAACTAACCCACAACCCCACTGCAGACACAGGCCCAGGTGCGTGGCTTGAGGAAGTTCTGCTAGCTAGGCTAATGTAACGATGCATTGCGATCCCTAGCCGAACACATGGCAACAAAAACAAACAATACAGTATAATAACTCATTTCGTTGGTTATGAAGAGGTACAAATAAGAGATCCATTGAGAAAATACAGTATTTTGTAGTGTTTGTCAGAAAAATAAATAAAATAATGTTTTTCAGTCATAATTTGTCTGAAATCTCATTTTGTAAGAGAAAATCGTATCGAATTGTGAGTTGAGTGCATCGTTTCATCCCTAAGGCTAACACTTAACCAGTCTCCTGTCACTCTTCACACAAATGTTACTGTTAATCAGTAGAAAGTCTTACAATCATATGAAAACAATGAGGACACCTCATGAACACAATGACACCTCATGAACACAACCCTCCGGTTGCATATTAATCGCATATCAATATTTGATGAATAGAGTATCTTCTCTTCTGTGATGCATTGTGGGTCGTGTAGTCCAGGGAAACGCTGTTGTTGTCCTTGGTGTAGTTCTATGGGCTGTAAAATGGCACATGACTCAATCGTGTGTGGTGTGGGTTCTGGAGCATCGTGTGTGTGTGTGTGTGTGTGTGTGTGTGTGTGTGTGTAGGTGGTGGACATCATGCGTGTGAACGTGGACAAGGTTCTGGAGCATCATATATGTGTGTGTGTAGGTGGTGGACATCATGCGTGTGAACGTGGACAAGGTTCTGGAGCGGGACCAGAAGCTGTCTGAGCTGGACGACCGGGCCGACGCGCTGCAGGCCGGAGCCTCGCAGTTTGAGACCAGCGCTGCCAAGCTGAAGAGGAAGTTCTGGTGGAAGAACTGCAAGGTACACACACACACGTGTACACACACACACACACACACACACACACACACACACAACCACACACACACAACCACACACACACAACCACACACACACACACACACACAGTTTGAGACCAGCGCTGCCAAGCTCAAGAGGAAGTTCTGGTGGAGGTACACACAGACACGTGTACACA
>NC_137691.1:3278141-3290641 GCF_963989245.1 Nansenia antarctica
GCTTCACCAGGGGGCCGTTCCACTAAAGTGTATTAGTATATCGGCGATTGAAATAAATCAGGCGATCAGGCAACTCGGGATTGGATCAGGCTTGTGTCATCAGTGTTCACAGAAGACCGGCTTACAAATCTTCGATATGGGCGCATGCACGCAGACATAAAGAGCCCCGAAGAGTCGATCTGTCGAAATGAAGATACTCCACTCTGCAGGGGTCCTACATTTGCGCAGCATTCCGAATTATTTATCTTTATGAAGACAGAAAAATAAGATGTAAAATAGTGCAATACTGCCGCAATTAACAAGGCGAGGGAAATGGTTTGGCAAGAAATTGCTGACCGATTAAATGCGTAGGTCATACTAGCCCTAGTTATTGTTATATGTTCATATTTTAATAAATGAATATTTACTACTGTCGTGATATCAGCAGCAGACTAAAATCTTCTTATCGTCACGATGGCCTAGTGGTATCGACCGCTGCCGTGGTATTTATTCGTCTTTTTAAGACGGTGGTTCGAATCCCTCTTCAGACACACTTTTTTATTGCATTTCGTTGTCTGAATCTAATCTAAAATCTCATCTAAAATATAGTAATAGTAAGTATATAGGCTATGCAATGATGGTGCAGGCTAATTTACAAGAACTGACACGATTACAATGGTGTTTGAAGCCTTTCTGAGCCTCCCCCATCTCTCTCTCTCTCTCTCTCTCTCTCTCTCTCTCTCTCTCTCTCTCTCTATATATATATATATATATATATATATATATATATATATATATATGTCTCTCTCTCTCTCACTCTCTCCACTCCCCCATCTCTCTCTCTCTCCTTCTCTCCCCACCTCCCCCCTATCTGTCTGTCTGGGCCCCCCCCACCCCTGGGTCACGGAGACAGACACACAGGTGGGTCACACACACACACACACACACACACACACACCATCCCCCAGGAGATAGACACACAAGTGGGGCTCACACACACACACACACACACACACACACACACACGCACACACACCGTCCCCCAGGAGACAGACACACAGGTGGCTCACACCTTCATAATAATTTTTAATAATTACAAAATATTTAAGCAATATCACACGAGAGGGAGTGTGTTATACTGAATATCAGCACGGCTGTTAACAGTTAACAGTTAACAGTAATAAGTGACAACAGATTATGATTTGTTTGTTTATTTAATCATTTATTTTGGCTCCGTCAAGAAAAAATAGTTCCTCAACGGGACTGTTCAACTAGCGAAGTTTCCCACAGAAGTGGGGAAAAAAACGTCAGATCAGATATATAAACGGGTTATTTTGATAAACCGGATACATTTTGTGAATATATATGGTTACTTTCTCGCCAATGGCGGCCAAAATTGAGGATTTAAAAACGGAGAGTTTTGCTTTGCGCGCTGATTGGCTAATGTCTTCTTAGTAACAATGTAGTCTAATTAACGGTAATTTAACACCTGTGCGGCGGAGTGCTACATATAGTTAAAAGTCCCAGTGCTGTTATACTATATATCGTAACTCATGGAATGCCTCTTGTCCAATCAAATTACTTGGTCGGAACTAACTGTTGTATAAACAACTGTGGATGTCCAAACATTTTCTACAACTAAATCAGGACAAAACTGAGATTCTTGTCATTGGACCAAAACCACAAAAAGACAAATTGTCGATTACAATGGGAACCTTGCTTTCAAACTGCAAACATGAAGCTAAGAATCTAGGTGTGATTATAGATTCTGACTTAAGCTTTGAGCCTCACATCAAATCTATCACTAGAAATGCTTTATATCATCTACCGAATATTGCAAAAGTTAGAAATGTTCTCTGACAAGCATGCTTTTGTTATTACCCGTTTGGACTATTGTAACAGTCTCCTTTCTGGTCTTCTGAAGAAAGCTATTGGCCAGCTGCAATTAGTCCAAAATGCAGCAGCGAGAGTTTTAACCAAAACAAGCAGACGAGCTCATATAACTCCTATTTTAGAAACTCTACACTGGCTTCCTGTTCAGAATAGATTTCAAGATAATTCTGCTTGTTTATAACGCTCTCACTGGCACAGCACCAGAATATCTGAAAGACCTTTTGCGAGCATATCAGCCCAATAGAGCTCTCTTCTGACGCTGTCTTTCTCTGTGTACCACATGGACAAAAGAAGAGATTTGGTGAGGCTGCATTCTCATTTTATACACCCAGATTGTGTCTCACTGCCAGTTTACATTAGGGATACAACCTCAGCAAATAAGTTCAAGTCAAGACTAAAAACCCATCTTTTTAATATTGCCTTTAAATGACTAACTAATTAAATTATGATTATATAATGATTGGAGTACTTTGAGCTGCAATGTTTGCCGGAAAAGCACTATACAAATAAAAAGTCATTATTATTATTATTATTATTATTATTATTATTATATGACTCAAGGAAGTTGAGAGAGGGAGGGCACGATAGCGCTACTGGTAAACACCACACACACACACACACACACACACACACACACACACACACACACACACACACACACACACACACACACACACACACACACACACACACACACACACACACAGAGAGGGGGTCAACATCATGGTTAAAGCAGTAGGGTGTAGGTGTGTATTAAAGCAGTAGGGTGTAGGTGTGTATTAAAGCAGTAGGGTGTAGGTGTGTATTAAATCAGTAGGGTGTAGGTGTGTATTAAAGCAGTAGGGTGTAGGTGTGTATTAAAGCAGTAGGGTGTAGGTGTGTATTAAAGCAGTAGGGTGTAGGTGTGTATTAAAGCAGTAGGGTGTAGGTGTGTATTAAATCAGCTTTTAAAAAACAGCCTAAGACTGTCCTGTATAGACAAGTGAATATGAGGATGGAAGGTCATTCACGCAGATGTTTTATGTTCAATAAAGATAGAGAGATTCTAGAGATTTCCTAGAAATGGCCTGATCGGCTGTACATTTAAATGGCTTGCTTGGAATAGTGCTGACTTGGATATCCTGACTGACCCTGAAAGCACCCTTAGCAAGACTGAAGACTTTGCAGTAGAAGTAGCTTACAGTATGAATTCTGTATGTCAGCATTAAATGACAAAACATAATAATAATAATAATAATAACGTTTTATTTGTATAGCCCTTTTCCTGCAAACATTGCAGCTTGTTGCAGCTCAGCCTCCCACTGCTGTTGTGCCCCTGAGCAAGGCACTTAACCCCTAATTGCTCCAGGGGCGCTGACTATGGCTGACCCTGTGCCTAGAGCAAAACATACATTTTGTTGTTACTCTGCAATGACAAAAAGCTTGAATCTAAATCTAATCTAGTAATAAACCCCTTATTACCCTGGTACTGGCCTTATTACCCTGGTACTGGCCTTATTACCCTGGTACTGGCCACTTTTCTCTCCAGTGCAAGTCTATAGGATGCAAAGATGTGCTAGTTTGACCAGATGAGGTAAGAGAGGGGTGTGGCCTATCAGATGAGGTAAGAGAGGGGTGTGGCCTATCAGATTAGGTAAGAGAGCAGTGTGGCCTATCAGAAAGCTGCTATAAAGCAGTTCCCTTCTCAGAACCAGCCTTCGTTTTCTACCAACATCTCCTTCACAGTAATACACACAACACGTGTGTTAAACCGCTTTACTATCATTGACCCTGTCCGTTGTAAAGCATGTTAATGGATATACAGCCTTTGATCGAAATTAATGAATATGTTATTTCATTTCCAGTTCCCTGCATACTTCCCTAGCTCAACAGCTGAACTTTCTCAGGGACAGAGCACTTGTAAGTAACAACACAACATTATTTGATGTATAATTTGTTCATGACCTGTCCCCTTGGTGCTATGTGTTCATTGCTTTACAAACATTGATTGAATTCTCTTACATTTGATTTCAGTTGGACATTTCACTGCATACCTCCAGCATCATCATTCATCACTTCAATTCAGCTTCTTGTGCGTGAGAACAGAACATTTGTAAGTACCAAACTGACAGGGGTGGTGGGGGTGTAAGGAATATGTGAGACTGTTGTACTCTGAGCAACATGTAGGCTGGTATTTAAACAGATATAGCCTCTATGCAGATAAGCACTGCAATGCAATTGCATTGTATTTGTACCATCATCATTGATGAGACTAAAAACACTCCTGTTCTTAAAATACTTGATTGTTTCCAACTGATTTACACCCAGGGAACATAAACACAACTATCAGTGGTGTGTGTCATTTAGAAACATAACAACTTATGGAGGCAAACTAATATTTATGTTTTACAAAGATATAGTATAATATTCCATCATCTATGGCCCCATAGGACTTAGCCTTGGTGGAAAGTAAAAATGAAATGTACATCTCTTAGATCTCTTTTCATGGATTAAAGGTCCCATGTTACATACATGTTACATACATGTGGGTCTCTGGTGGGCCTACTAACACTTGTTGTGGGCTGCGTCTTTCAGAAAACATGTGATTCAACAAGTCATCCATAAGTTAGGGCTCGCATACGCACTTGACACTAAGTAGCCTTGTCACACACACACACACACACACACACACACACACACACACACACACACACGCTCAGCATGAACAATTCACAATTAAATAGATAACCTACCTTTTCTTGTAAGCTAGTCTTGTGTCCTCATGATGGAGTGCAAATGGTATGAACTGAATCTCAGTCTGAGTTGTTTTTAGGTCTTAACTCACATTCAGCTGTTATTCTGGCCAGTTCAGAGGCAACTGATTATGTATTTGATTTATTAATAGTGTTTATTAATGACCGTTTCTGTTTTCAGTTTCTGTTTTCTATCTGAAACTTAGTAAGTTTCTAAGTTGGAAACAAACTGGCTCATTTAGTTTTGGCCCAAGGCACATTCAGCACTGAAATGCAGAGTACCTAAATATGTATTGTTTTATGTATAAAAAAAAAAATATATAGCTGAGATTGCATTTCATCACAAATAACATATTTGTATTTCATTTCAGGTTTAGCATCAACCCCAAAGCGCTCTGAAACATCCCAGATGTGAGACAGCAGAACAACAGGAAACATCTGATTCATCCAGGAAGTCCTCGGCTCCTGAGCTGTTACTGAAGACACTGTGAGACTGTGGGGGAGGGGATAGTAGATGGTTCTGTTCAGTGGATAACAGCACTCTGAGAACACTTGACAATCAAATATATGTGCTTGCAACTTTTCTTGCAATTAATTAGCAAAGGGTTTCATTGGCAGCTATTAGGGTCAGAATAAAATGGCCAAAAAAGGAGAATGGACATTTGCTAAAGGGTTAGGGTTTTGGTCTAACATTGAAAGACGTTTTGAAAGAGAACTCACATGGGCTGAAGTAATGGAACAAATGAGAGAACAGATGAGAGAACAGCATGGCCCACCCATTGTTTATCCTGTCGATCTGAAAGAGATCCCCATGGGCATAGTTGGATGTAGGCGTTACAGTTTTAGAAAAGAAAACCAAAGCCCTAATCGCACCATTATGCTCCTCGGAGCAACAGGAGCAGGAAAGTCAACTCTGATCAACGGGATGATCAACTACATCCTTGGTGTTCAGTGGGAAGATGGGTTCAGATTCAAATTGGTTAATGAGGATGAATCAAAATCACAGGCACACAGCCAGACGTCCTCGGTCACTGTTTACAATATCAACCATCAAGAGGGATTTAAAATCCCACACTCCCTCACCATTATCGACACCCCCGGTTTTGGCGACACTCGGGGAATAACCAGAGATAGGGAGATCACTGAGCAGATAAGAGAACTCTTCTCCTCTGAACAGGGCGTCAGCGTAATCGACGCAGTTTGCTTCGTAGTTCAAGCCTCTCAAGTCCGACTGACAGCAACCCAAAGATATGTGTTTGACTCTATACTCTCGATCTTTGGCAAAGATATAGCAGAGAACATCCAGATTTTGGTGACATTCGCAGATAGCAAAAAGCCACCTGTTTTGGAGGGAATCAAGTTAGCTGGAATACCTTGTCCTATGACACCCGAGGGTCTGCCAGTCCACTTCAAATTCAACAACTCAGCTCTGTTTGCAGAAAACGATGACGAATTTTCTTTCGACACAATGTATTGGAAGATCGGTGTCAATAGCATGAAAACTTTGTTCTCTGCCTTGACCACAATGACCACCAAGAGCTTAACTATGACGAAAGAGGTGCTCAAGGAGCGCAAGACGCTTGAAATCGTAGTTGAAGGTTTGCAGGGGCGGGTTAAACAGGGGCGGGCAAAACTTGAAGAAATACGTCAGGAAGGTGAGATGCTTAAAGTTCATGAGGCTGAGATCAATAGAAATGAGAATTTTGTAATAGAAGTTCCATTCACTAAGCCAGTACAAGAACATAAAGCTGTCGACTTCATCACTAACTGCTCCGTGTGTTCATTCACTTGTCATGCTGATTGTTCCTATGGAAATGATGACGACAAGATCAAATGTAGTGCGATGGGAAGCGATGGAAAATGCAAAGTATGCCCTAAGATGTGTGACTGGACATTGCACGCCAATCAAAAGTACACATGGGAGTATGTAGAAACTACACAGAAGCGCACTCTCAATGACCTGAAGAAGAAGTATCTGAAAGCCTCACAGGAGAAGTGTTCTGTTCAGGATGTGCTACAGGGGCTACGAAACCACTACAAACAACATCAGACTGAGGTGAATGAACTGGTGAAAAGGTCATGAGACTGTCTCAACAGGCTGAAAGAGATCGCCTTGAAGCCAGACCCCCTCTCACCCACACAGTACATTGAGATGCTCATTAAAGCTGAGGAGAACACGGCCGAACCAGGCTATCGGGATCGTATTCAGATCCTGGAGGATATGAAAGAACAGGCAAAGATGTTAGATCAGGTGGCCGCAGGCCACAATCCTTTAGGGTGAACACCTGAGGGTGGTTGGTTAGGGTTAGGGTGAACACCTGAGGGTGGTTGGTTAGGGTTAGGGTGAACACCTGAGGGTGGTTGGTTAGGGTTAGGGTGAACACCTGAGGGTGGTTGGTTAGGGTTAGGGTTAGGGTGAACACCTGAGGGTGGTTGGTTAGGGTTAGGGTGAACACCTGAGGGTGGTTGGTTAGGGTTAGGGTGAACACCTGAGGGTGGTTGGTTAGGGTTAGGGTGAACACCTGAGGGTGGTTGGTTAGGGTTAGGGTGAACACCTGAGGGTGGTTGGTTAGGGTTAGGGTGAACACCTGAGGGTGGTTGGTTAGGGTTAGGGTGAACACCTGAGGGTTGTTGTTGGTTAGGGTTAGGGTGAACACCTGAGGGTTGTTGTTGGTTAGGGTTAGGGTGAACACCTGAGGGTTGTTGTTGGTTAGGGTTAGGGTGAACACCTGAGGGTGGTTGTTGGTTAGGGTTAGGGTGAACACCTGAGGGTTGTTGGTTAGGGTTAGGGTGAACACCTGAGGGTTGTTGGTTAGGGTTAGGGTGAACACCTGAGGGTTGTTGGTTAGGGTTAGGGTGAACACCTGAGGGTTGTTGTTGGTTAGGGTTAGGGTGAACACCTGAGGGTTGTTGTTGGTTAGGGTTAGGGTGAACACCTGAGGGTTGTTGTTGGTTAGGGTTAGGGTGAACACCTGAGGGTTGTTGGTTAGGGTTAGGGTGAACACCTGAGGGTTGGTGTTGGCCTAATCCTAACCCTAACCCAACCCAACCCCTAACCCAATAAAATACAGATCTTATTTGTCCTCTCAGAGCCTCAGGGGAATCCATTTTGATTTGTTGAATTGAAATCATGAAGTTTCTCTATGATTTATTGTCTTTTAAGTTGTTTGATTTTGACTGCTGGATAATGTGCGGTGTTCACAAGTTGGGTATTAGATTGTTGGGTATTAGATTGTTGGGTATTAGATTGTTGGCAAGATTTACTTTTTATTTGCAGCAGTTGTAAAGTTGCGTCTGTTTTTGACAAATATAATTTGACATAGAGAAGGGGGGGGAAATGTATTTTTTTTTGTCATCATATGTCATAAAGTAAAGTGTACATTATGACAGCTTATTTTTTAGGGTTTTGAACTTGGATCAAACTTAAGCGTTAAGAGTTTTAGTAACATCTGGAATACATACTCACATTACTTGATACTAACTGCCATGTGCTTTATATTCACTGTCTCCATACACAATACATTCAACTGTGGTTTTTTGTATTATTATTATTTAAATGATCCCAATGTCATTGTTTTATTGATTGGTTCAGGTTTCAGACACTTGTATTTGTAGGCCTATTGTGTTTTGGATTTAATTTCTTTATAAACATTTACAGTACAAGAGATGCAATTATTACAAGTGAGATTTAAATGTAAGTTGGATGTTTTCCATGAAGGGGGATCTTATTTAATTTAATAAGATCATTAATTACTGCATGTATTTGAATAACACTTACGTTTGACGTCTGTGTGTTGTATGTAACTTGAATTCTCTTTTCTCAAATGAAAGCTGTTATACAAAAACAAATGAATAAAGTGGTGAATATATTGTGTTGTTTTTAGGTCTTCATTAATGGAGCTTTGCCTGCAAACTTCATACTAAGATATGAAGTCACACAGTCACATCCTATGTGAGTCTGAAAACATGGTGTTGCTTGATTGGATCAATGAATAACACCAAAGCTTAGAACTCCTCTTCACAGGGTCAAAGGTCATCCATACATTCTCATGAAGCATTTCTAATCATTAACATTTTATATAACAAGCAGACGTCCCATTAGGACTGACGGTCTGCCTCTGTGTAGTTAGGGAGGGGGTTTGGCTTCAGGAGATGGACAGAGAGATGGACAGCAGTACTGACCACTGAACAGCCGTGTCTGGAAACCATTTGCTTCATCTGAATCCATCTGAAGCCACTATCTGCGTCAGGATAGAAAACTGCTATTTTCTTACGTTTTGAAAATTCACATTTGAAACTTTGTGGAAGCAAATGATATGCAAATGATATGCAAATTATTTGCAAATACTGAATACCAGACCAAGACCACATCTCTCTTGAGACAGATGTTAACTCAATGAGACTAACCTGGGTAAATAAAGATTAAATAAAAAAATAGACAACTTTTTTTTTATTTGATATAAGAAAAATGACCACCGTTCTTTAACACGGAGCTGCAGCCCTATTGAGCCCTGTTAAGCCTCATTATGTAATAACTGCACATTATGTAATAAAATCCCAAAATGTAATAAAAAGTCACTTTCAATATGTAATAACACTGCATTATGTAATAACCTGCACATTATGTAATAAATGTATTACATATTGTGCAGGTTATTACACAATGCGGCGGTTGCATTTTTTGGTAACACAATTGAAAAAATGGAAATGTAATAAATATATTTGACCATGAAAAGCATTTTAATTCTCCAACATAAAAAAAAAAGCATATTGTGTTGAAACTAAATTGTATTTCTATCGACCACTTAAATGTACTGAGTGCACTGCAGTGCTTGCTACTCTCATGGGGAGTAATGTCAACTTTCGTTGAGTTATTCATTAAAAGGTTAATTATAAAAGGGAGATTAAGGGCCGGTTTCAGAGACAAGGCTTAAGCCTAGTCCTGGACTAAATCACACTTTCAATGTAAAATCTCCATTGAAGATGCTTTTTAGTCCAGGATTAGGCTTAAGCCTTGTCTGTGAAACTGGCCCTATGTGTTCTAAATATTCTGTTCATGTGGCATCCTAGTCTAGTCCATCCTAGTCTAGTCCATCCTAGTCTAGTCCATCCTAGTCTAGGTCCATCCTAGTCTAGTCCATCCTAGTCTAGTCCATCCTAGTCTAGTCCATCCTAGTCTAGGTCCATCCTAGTCTAGTCCATCCTAGTCTAGTCCATCCTAGTCTAGTCCATCCTAGTCTAGTCCATCCTAGTCTAGGTCCATCCTAGTCTAGGTCCATCCTAGTCTAGTCCATCCTAGTCTAGTCCATCCTAGTCTAGTCCATCCTAGTCTAGTCCATCCTAGTCTAGGTCCATCCTAGTCTAGGTCCATCCTAGTCTAGTCCATCCTAGTCTTGTCCATCCTAGTCTAGTCCATCCTAGTCTAGGTCCATCCTAGTCTAGTCCATCCTAGTCTAGTCAATCCTAGTCTAGTCCATCCTAGTCTAGATCCATCCTAGTCTAGTCCATCCTAGTCCAGTCCATCCTAGTCCAGGTCCATCCTAGTCTAGTCCATCCTAGTCTAGTCCATCCTAGTCTAGGTCCATCCTAGTCTAGTCCATCCTAGTCTTGTCCATCCTAGTCTAGTCCATCCTAGTTTAGGTCCATCCTAGTCTGGGTCCATCCTAGTCTAGTCCATCCTAGTTTAGTCCATCCTAGTCTAGTCCATCCTAGTCTAGTCCATCCTAGTCTAGTCCATCCTAGTCTGGTCCATCCTAGTCTAGATCCATCCTAGTCTAGTCCATCCTAGTCCAGGTCCATCCTAGTCTAGATCCATCCTAGTCTAGTCCATCCTAGTCTAGTCCATCTTAGTCTAGTCCATCCTAGTCTAGTCCATCCTAGTTTTGTCCATCCTAGTCTAGGTCCATCCTAGTCTAGTCCATCCTAGTCTAGTCCATCCTAGTCTAGGTCCATCCTAGTCTAGGTCCATCCTAGTCTAGTCCATCCTAGTCTAGGTCCATCCTAGTCTAGGTCCATTCTAGTCTAGTCCATCCTAGTCTAGGTCCATCCTAGTCTAGTCCATCCTAGTCTAGTCCATCCTAGTCTAGGTCCATCCTAGTCTAGTCCATCCTAGTCTAGTCCATCCTAGTCTAGGTCCATCCTAGTCTAGTCCATCCTAGTCTAGTCCATCCTAGTCTAGGTCCATCCTAGTCTAGTCCATCCTAGTCTAGTCCATCCTAGTCTAGGTCCATCCTAGTCTAGTCCATCCTAGTCTAGTCCATCCTAGTCTAGTCCATCCTAGTTTAGGTCCATCCTAGTCTGGGTCCATCCTAGTCTAGTCCATCCTAGTCTAGTCCATCCTAGTCTAGGTCCATCCTAGTCTAGTCCATCCTAGTCTAGTCCATCCTAGTCTAGGTCCATCCTAGTCTAGTCCATCCTAGTCTAGGTCCATCCTAGTCTAGTCCATCCTAGTCTAGGTCCATCCTAGTCTAGGTCCATCCTAATCTAGGTCCATCCTAGTCTAGGTCCATCCTAGTCTAGTCCATCCTAGTCTAGGTCCATCCTAATCTAGTCCATCCTAGTCTAGGTCCATCCTAATCTAGGTCCATCCTAGTCTAGTCCATCCTAGTCTAGGTCCATCCTAGTCTAGTCCATCCTAGTCTAGTCCATCCTAGTCTAGGTCCATCCTAATCTAGGTCCATCCTAGTCTAGTCCATCCTAGTCTAGGTCCATCCTAGTCTAGTCCATCCTAGTCTAGTCCATCCTAGTCTAGTCCATCCTAGTCTAGTCCATCCTAGTCTAGGTCCATCCTAGTCTAGTCCATCCTAGTCTAGGTCCATCCTAGTCTAGTCCATCCTAGTCTAGTCCATCCTAGTCTAGGTCCATCCTAGTCTAGTCCATCCTAGTCTAGTCCATCCTAGTCTAGGTCCATCCTAGTCTAGTCCATCCTAGTCTAGTCCATCCTAGTCTAGGTCCATCCTAGTCTAGTCCATCCTAGTCTAGTCCATCCTAGTCTAGGTCCATCCTAGTCTAGTCCACCCTAGTCTAGTCCATCCTAGTCTAGTCCATCCTTGTCTAGTCCATCCTAGTCTAGTCCATCCTAGTCTAGGTCCATCCTAGTCTAGTCCATCCTAGTCTAGTCCATCCTAGTCTAGTCCATCCTAGTCTAGGTCCATCCTAGTAGTTACCTTCCAGCATGGCTGTCTAGTGACTAGGTTACCTTCCAGCATGGCTGTCTCGTGACTAGGTTACCTTCCAGCATGGCTGTCTAGTGACTAGGTTACCTTCCAGCATGGCTGTCTAGTGACTAGGTTAGAAGCACACCTGTCTCTGGCTCCTAGGGTCAGAGTGACAAGGGAAGCTTCCTGTTCTGGTGTCTCTGCTGCCATACAGGAACTGAGATCTGGAGAAACTTCTAGAATTATGGATCAAGAGACTCCAATAAGTTATAATGAAACAACCATTCCACCGTTACAAAGCACCACAATGTTTATTAAAAGAACACTTTGAAATACAATTCAGAACAAAATGGAATGACGGTGTATCAGACCAACTAAACTAAAAACATATTAGACAGATGTCTAACTGTAACACTCAAGTGACGTTTCAACATGTGTTTTTTTCTTTTAAATCAGAGTCTGAGTGGTATGTGTGTGTGTCATGTATCATGTGTATGTACGTATGTGTGTGTCAGGGTTTAACAGCGTGGCGTGTGTGTGTTAAGCAGTGAGCGGGCGGGGGCCGGCAGAGACCAGAGAGACCAGGCTCGCAGGGAGATGATGAAGACCATGTCGGAGATGAAGAAGAGGATCCCCTCGGAGAAGCGCAGCCGCAGCAAGGCCAGCACGGTGGAGGCGCTGCAGTACGCACTCACCTGCGTCAAACTTTGATTGATTGATTGATTGAAAACTTTATTAG
>NC_137691.1:3307256-3384756 GCF_963989245.1 Nansenia antarctica
TTCCTTCATGGTTAGACAGTCCTGTCAGAGAAAGGAGGATGAGATGAGAAAGGGGGATGAGGAGAGGAAGGGGGATGAGGAGAGGATGAAGTGAGAAAGGGGGATGAAGAGAGGATGAAGTGAGAAAGGGGGATGAGGAGAGGATGAAGTGAGAAAGGGGGATGTGAAGAGAGGATGAGGTGAGAAAGGAGGCTGTGAAGAGAGGATGAGGTGAGAAAGGAGGCTGTGAAGAGAGGATGAGGTAAGAAAGGAGGCTGTGAAGAGAAAATGAGGTGAGAAAGGAGGCTGTGAAGAGAGGATGAGGTGAGAAAGGGGGATGAGAAGAGAGGATGAGGTGAGGGTGAGGAGAGAAAGGGGGATGAGGAGAGGATGAAGTAAGAAAGGGGGATGAGGAGAGAGGGAAAGGGGAGAGGATGAGAAATAGGCTTCCTGCTGGGACCATATATACTGAAAAATGTATACACTCACTGGTGAACCACCACTCCAGACGCTCTTTTGGTGTCTCATCTGTCTGTCACACTCCTCATCTCCTCCTCTCCTCATCTCTCCTCCTCTCTCCTCCTCATCTCCTCTCCTGCTCTCTCCTCCTCTCTCCTCCTCCTCTCTCCTTCTCCTCTCCTCTCCTGCTCTCTTCTCCTCCTCTCTCCTCCTCATCTCTCCTCCTCCTCTCTCCTGCTCTCTCCTCTCCTCCTCATCTCTCCTCCTCCTCTCCTCCTCCTCTCTCCTCCTCTCTCCTCCTCATCTCTCCTCCTCTCTCCTCCTCCTCATCTCTCCTCCTCCTCTCTCCTCCTCATCTCTCCTCCTCTCTCCTCCTCCTCATCTCTCCTCCTCCTCTCTCCTCCTCATCTCCTCCTCCTCTCTCCTCCTCATCTCTCCTGCTCTCTCCTCCTCCTCTCTCCTCCTCCTCTCTCCTGCTCTCTCCTGCTCTCTCGCCCTCCTCTCTCCTGCTCTCTCCTATCCTGGTCATAAAAAGGATCATAATCACCATGACAACCACAATCTAACCAAATCTCTTATTCTTTGATGTGATGATTAGATCATAAACGCATGTTAATTTATCAATTCATTTTATACATAGACATGACCCATTTTTTAACACACCAATCAATAATAATAATACTTTACCACATTGTTTCCTGTAGGATGATGGAGTAATTGACTTTGTAAATAATATTAATAGAATAATAATAACAATAGTAATAATAATAATCCTAATAACCCTACCTTGCTGCTGGCAATGAAAGCATGACCTGTTGCTAGCTTGACATTTCTGCTTGCACTGAACTATGGTAGCCTATCTAGTTAACTGCCCATCTGAGTGGAATACATGTTTCAATAGCCAAATCAGTTACAGAAGTGCATATGCTTCATACATTGAGGGGAAACAAATTAAGGCTAAATTAATATCAGTGAGTACAGGCTAGCTAGCTATCCATAAATAATTAGATAGCTAAAGGTACAGGAGATACCTCTTGTTCCTCCTCCTCGCCTTGCCTCGCCTGCGTCTCATCGCGTTCGTTATTCTTTTCGAAAAAAGTTGTGATGTCCATAGTGACAGTCTAGCTATCTACCACCAGATGTCCATAGTGACAGTCTACCTACCACCAGATGTCCATAGAGACAGTCTAGCTACCACCAGATGTCCATAGAGACAGTCTATCTACCACCAGATGTCCATAGAGACAGTCTAGCTATCTACCACCAGATGTCCATAGAGACAGTCTATCTACCACCAGATGTCCATAGTGACAGTCTACCTACCACCAGATGTCCATAGAGGCAGTCTGGTCTAGTTTGAATGACACACACACACACACAGTCCTCATATTATTTTCGAGGAATGAAAGATGAATAGATATGGGGATTTTTTTTTTTCCCTTTTTTTTTTTAAGATTCAGGGATATTCAGGCGCTATTCAGAAAACCTCTTTTCTATTTACATCTTTAAAACATTTTAAATGAATTGTTTTCCAATAAAGCCCATTGGGCGAACTTGTCTCGCGAACGAGCCATGTACCTCAGAGAGAACAACGCAGTGGAGACTGGAGACCAACGGTCGCTAAAGAAACACCTCAGAAGGAGAAAAGGTTCTGTTTCTTTACATTATTATTTATTTAAACGGGGTAATATTCTTTAGTTCCTCATTTTACAATGGCTAATGCCAGGCTGTGTTATGACCGACCGCAACAAAACGTAGTTAGCTCTCCTGCGGACGTTGTCCGATGGTTGACAGCAAACAGTTAGCTATTAAGCTAATGTATTGTATCTGGTTACATAGATACAGGGCTCTCAAGTCTCACACGCATTTCAACCCGTTCACACGCTCACACAGAGCCCTGGGTAAATGTGCAAGTAAAAATCCGAATAACGTCTGATATAAATGACAGCCAGTAGTTTAGCTAATATTAGCAGTAATAGTGAGACCGTATCTACTTTTATATCTCAACAGTGGATGACTGAGGTTGGTTTGGAGCCTTGGTCCAGGTCCAGCCAGGGTGAGAGAAGAGCCTAGTAGCGGTCAGGATGAGGTGAGTGCCTTGTTAATGCATGATCGGAATGAGAGCGTTTTATTATTATTATCATTTAATTTTTGGGGTAAAATAAATGAATAGAGCTCTAGAGGTCGGGGGCTATTCAGAAAACATTCGGGGTGGCAGCCCTCAAGGCCCGGGGCTAACAGCATGCCTGGTATAGGGGCAGGCACAACAACTAACTCCCCATTAGGAGAGCAACTAATACGCTGGAAAAATAGCCCCTGTAAAAACACAGGCTGTCATTTTCTCTTTGGAGCTGTAAACCACAGAAACACCCACACACACACACACACACACACACACACACACACACACACACACACACACACACGTACAGTCACTGTGGCCACACAGAGCTCACAATGGTCTGCATGTGTGTCTAGTCTGAATAGCTGTGGCTCCCAGTGAATCTGTAAGTCAAATCTGTGCTAGTCACCAATGAGTGGCAACCCCTAACTCCTCCACAGACCTCAGGAATAAGACCAGAGAAAGGAAATTGGGCAAAGCAGTAGCAATGACTCACACACACACACACACACACACACACACACACACACTCTGGTAGATCACACACACACACACACACACACACACACACACACACACACACACACACACACTGGTAGATCATACACACACACACTTTGGTAGATCATACATTACACACACACACACACGCACACTGGTAGATCATACACACACACACACACACACACACACACACACACACACACACACACACACACACACACACACACACACACTTCAGCTTCAATATGTCTAGACACATAGTTCTACCAGCTGGTTTCTCTTTGCCTGAGAATTCCTGTCCAAACAATAATGGCTACCTCTCATCTCATAGTGTAGGCATGAGAACATTTTCCATCTTCTTCAGCCTTATATAAATGTAGACACACACACACACACACACACACACACACACACAAACAAAACAAAACAAGTCACTGTGTGACGCTGACAATATGTGACTTAAAGTATTTTGAAGTTCTACAATGTGACAACGAGGTTCACTCCAATCAATGGTTAAAAAAAATTAAAAAAAACTTTTACATAATATTCCAATAAGTTCCCGTGTTGAATACTCACTTTGGACCCAGAGGAGGGCTGGCACCACACTGCCCGCTGTCCCCATGTCAGCTCACCGGAGCTCCCAACGGAGGAGAGGTCAGAAGTCAGGTCAGAAGGCTCCGTCCACACCGCTCACCGTTCACAACACCGTCAGTTTCCACCTGAGGAAAAGACAACGCTCATCCGTCCGCTGTGTGTCCAGTCCACCTGTGACAGCAGCAAGGGTGGGGGGGGTTCTGGTGAGCTGGTGGCACAAAGAAACCGAACCCTTCGCTTACATTCAGTCCCGCTGAACCAATCAACCGGCGGCTCCGACCCAAACTACCCCAACACACCTCCCCGTCTGTGAGAGGAACGAACAGCGGCTCCTCCTCCCGCTGCTGCTGCTGGAGCTGGGGCCCACCCCGGTGCTGAAACCCAACTCCCCCCGTCCCCTCTGTCTGCTCACCCTCCTCCTCTCAGCCGACGCTCTCGACCCCCTCTTCACTCTCCACCCTCCTCACCAAACACACCAAAGTTTTATATGTGTTTTCTTTGAAGTTTCTATGTGTTTTCTATGTGGTTCTATGCGTTTCCTATGCGTAAAATAAAAAATGTGAGTCTACCAAATAAGACTGCAGTACTGAATGTGTATGTTTTGTATGCATGTGGACTTGGGCCCAAGACACCGCAGGGTCAGTTACTCATAGTGTAGGCCTATACTCACGCACGCGCACACACACGCACACGCGCGCACACACACACACACACGCATGCGTACACACACGCACACACAAACACTTTTCAATTGGGAAGTGAACAGACAATAGGGCCAATCTGCCAACTGAACTGAGAGCCGCATCGGAGTGCACTGACAGAGCTGTGCTGCCCCCTGCAGGGCCTGACACAGAACAGCACAGGAGTGAACTGCCCTTGTGGATAAGAAGTACGTACAGTGCTGCTTGAAAGTATGTGAACCCCTTGTGTCATCATAGATCTTTTTTGTTTTTACCATGAAATCTTTATTTAATCAGAACCAGTCTTTTTTATCTGACATAACAGGTTTATATTTACCAATTCCATATGTTGTTTTAGAGGAATCATGCATGTAGTAGGAAAAAGGTGCAAAAATAAGTGAACTTCTGAAGCCAGTAGCTTGTGGCACCTCCATTAGCAGTGATAACTTGGAGTAAACATCTCGTATAGCCACTAATCAGTCTCTCACATTTGAGATATTTTTGCCCACTCCTTACAGAAGTGAGCCAATTGAGTGAGGTTTGAGGGGTGTCTGGCAAGAACTGCCCGCTTCAGGTCCTGTCACAGCATCTCATTTGGATTTAGGTCAGAAATTGTCTTGGCCAATCCAAAACACAAATCTTCTTGATCCTGAGCCATTCTTTGGTAGATTTGTTTGAATGCTTTGGGTCATTGTCTTGTTGAAAGACCCATTTCCAGCCCTGCTTTAGCTCCTTGAATGATGGCTTGAAGTTCTGTTAAAAAATCTCCTGGTATACCTCAAAATTCATGCTTCCCTTAATGATGTGGAGTCGGCCAGGTCCATAGGAGGAAAAGCAGCCCCAGATCATGACATTCCCATCACCATGCTTGACTGTTGGGGTAAGGTTCTTTTGGTGGAAGGCAGTGTTTTCACCAAACATGTGGATTTGATTGTGACCAAAAAAGGTCAATTTTTGGACTCATCTGTTCAGTGTTCTTCTTATTGTTGTTGAAGCATGCACAGTTACCTGATATGCAGCAAGGGAGGTCTGCAAATCTCTAAATATTATGTTTGGGTTGGTTTTTACCAGATTTGTGATTTGTCTAGCACCCCAGTTTAGAGTGAGCACCACCCACTGTACTTTGAGGTGCCTAGCACCCATTCACACACTCCCTCACTTGTCCTTTATGTTGCTTTATGTTGCGCCCTGCTACCCTGAGTCACCAGGGGGCGTAACACTTCTGCAGACTGATGTGCTCTCACTAACCTCTTCCTAAAGTGCTCTGAGATCTCCTTTCTTCTCTGCATGGTGTGTTTGGCATTCACCTGTATGGATAACACAAAACTGACCAGGTTTCTTATCTATTTCTTATCTATTTATCAGAGTCCCACCAGAAATCTCCTAATGATCTCTCCTTCAACTCAAATTTAATTTGGTACCCAATTATTTACCCGCTTGATTCTACTACTTACCTACTTGATTTAACCAATGCAACTTGCGGTTCACTTATTTTTGCACCTGCACTAATTTCTTCATTAAAACATGTTTTTGTTTTACACGCATGATTCCCTCTAAACCGACATATGGAATTGGTAAATATAAACCTGTTATGTCAGATAAAAAAAGACTGGTTCTGATTAAATAAAGATTTCATGGTGAAAACCAAAAATATATATAATTGCACAAGTGGTTCACATACCTTCAAGCAGCACTGTATATAACATGAACATGTAACTCATCCTGTACAGTACACAACTTTGTGTACTCATGTTTGAATTCGCTCTGAGAGCGCCGGAGTGTCCAATCAAATGACTTGGGCCCATTATGGCGTTGAACCCAGTGTGCGCTCTGATGAATTTACGAACACGGCCCTAGTTTCTGCAACACACCAGGATTTGAACGCGGGTCGTCAGCTCTGTAAGCCCACTACTATGACCATCACATCTCAGACAAAGGTGATTTATTTTAGAAGAGTAGTTTGTATATCTACCATCACTACACTTAGATGACCATACGATGTGGATCAGATCATACTGGAAGACAATATTGAGTGTCAGATAACGTTGTTGTTTGTTTTAATAAAGGCAACATACGCTTTGAATGAAATACAGAGATCAACTTTGCTCTCAAAAAGGTGCCTTCCATGGCAACCAGTGATGCCACCATTAGGTCCTCTCCTGCTCCTGTGATTGGCTCAACTGGGGAGACATGACTCTGAAACAGACACGGTATCAGTGGCACAATGACATGCAGCAATGACCCCCCCAGTAGGGGGCGCTCTTAACCCTGTGAGCCTTGGTGTTGACTGTTAGTCTGCAGCACACTGTACCAGCCACTCCTCTTGTACATTAGAATTTCACCTCTTCCTAGAAGCAAATGATGTCATAAGAAAAAACTCACCATGAGATTTTGTCATTGGCTGATGTGTGAGAGCAGAAGTGAAAGCAGAGTGAAGGGACTTTCCAAACCACCTGACCTTCAGGGCAGGGGAAGTGTGAGGGGGCGGCTGTGGTTCAGGAGGTAGAGCCGGCGTCTAATGATCGCAAGGTCGGCAGATCGGCGGTTAGAACCCTGGCTGGCCACATGTCGAGGTGTCCTTGGGCAAGACACTGAATCCCAAATTGCTCCCAATGAGCGGGCCGGCACCTTGCATGGTAGCATGCGGCCATTGGGGTGTGAATGTGTGTGTGAATGGGTGAATGAGAGGCCGTTGTAAAGCACTTTGGAATAAGGCGATATGAGTCAGTTTATTTATATAACTCCTTATTCCAAAGCGCTTTACAATGGCCTCTCATTCACCCATTCACACACCAATGGCGGCATGCTACCATGCAAGACACAATTGTATTTTCTTGCAGCATGTCATAAATGCTACCTCTAGTAGGGCTCTATACAGAACATTAAACCTAGGGAGTTAAACATAGTCTGGATAGAGAATTTGTAATGTTTCTACCCTTGCTACTATCTGGTGCTAATTGTTTTGTACACTGGTTGCCAAGCCTCTTACAATGTGGTCAGTTCATATTTGAACAACATTGATGGTATTGAGGCAACTCATATTTTCATGAAGAACAGAGATCAAGTTGTGCTCAAAAGGTGCCTTCCATGGCAACCAGTGATGAGGTCCTCTTCTGCTCCTGTGATTGGCTCAACTGGGGAGACATGAATCTGAAACAGTCACGGTATCAGTGGCACAATGACATGCAGCACTGACCCCCCCAGTAGGGGGCGCTCTTGACCCCGTGAGCCTTGGTGATGACTGTTACTCTGCAGCACACTGTACCAGCCACTCCTCTTGTACATTACAATCTCACCTCTTCCTAGAAACAGATGATGTCATAAGAAAAACTCACCATGAGATTTTGTCATTGGCTGATGTGTGAGAGCAGAAGTGAAAACAGTGAAGGGACTTTCCAAACCAGGGGGGGGTCAGACTGGACCCAGTATGAGGAATGAGGAACAGGCCAGACCCCAGGGCAGGGGGGGGGGGGGGGGGGGCGGGGGGGGGATAGAGTTGTTATCAGTCTGTGTATCATATCATCAATACCAGAACTTCTATCATCAATAATATACTATATTACCTCAAATTATGTACAAATTATGTTTTTTATGTCACTTATATATGATCTAATGATCGCAAGGTTGGCAGGTTGGCAGATCAGCGGTTAGACCCTGGCTGGTCACATGTCAAGGTGTCCTTGGGCAAGACACTGAACCCCCAATTGCTCCCAATGAGCGGGCCGGCGCCTTGCACGGTAGCTTGCCGCCATTGGAAAGGAAAGGCTAGTTTATTTGTATAGCACATTTCATACAACAGGAGCAATTCAAAGTGCTTTACATACATTATTTAAAAATACAGCAAGAGGAGCATAGTAAGAAAATAAAAATGACAATGAATAAAAGCAAATATAAGAAGTAAATAGATTTTTTTTTAAAAAGAAAAGAATAATAAGACAACAATTAATGGTGAAAAGACATTGATAGAAGTGTTTGTGTTTAATCATAACTGCTGCAAAACATGAAGGTTTTTAGCTTAGATTTAAATATGTTAAGGGTTTGGGCCTGTTTGATTGGTGTGTGAATGTGTGTGTGTGAATAGGTGAATGAGAGGCCATTGATTTGAATGTCCCTTTGCAGAATGCTACTTGTGTTTGTCTGTGTGTGCGTGTGCATGAGTGTGTGTGTGTGTGTGTGTGAGTGTGTGTGTGTGTGTGTGTGTGTGCATGAGTGTGTGTGTGTGTGTTTAAATGGATGCTACGTGTGCAGAGAGGATATGAACATGTTCTACTGTGTTTTAAGCCGTGACACGCGTCCGTACCCAGGTTTGGGAAGCCAAACACACACTTCAGATGCATGAGGAGGTGATGTCAACCTGTCTGTTAGAGGGAGGCTGATTACTGCTTATGTTAGGGGAGTTTATGAAGCCTAAGGAAGTCTCAAGGTATCCTCATACTGCACTAATCAATCAACAACAAAAAAAGAAGCTTCTATGTGTTTGACAAGCAACAACAGAAAACGGATCTAAAAGCGCACACAAAGCAAGCAAAACCCCCTATGAGTTTGTTTCGGTTCATCACTCAGCCAACACAGTGAAAACATATCCCGTTTAATATCGACAATGAAAGTATACTGCCAAACATGCGCTTCATTGTAAATGAAGATTGAGACGACTGGAACCGTTTGATGAAATGGACTCCCTGATGGTAAACGAGCCCATCAGCGTGGCTTCAGGGGCCACAGAGCAAAGTGATCGTTCCTCCAGCTGACCTGAAACAACCCTGTTGTGTAGAGAGAGTCTGTCTGAGGCAGAGAGGGGGACCCACCCATGACATCACAGGTACCTGGCCTCATAGGGAAGCATGAGTTGCCTCAATACCATCAATGTTGATTCACAATATGAACTGATCCACGTTGTATGGTCAGCTAAGTGTAGTGATGGTAGATATACAAATACTGTGGAGCCCAGGGGCTTGGCAACCAGTGGACAAAACAATTAGCACCAGATAGCAGCAAGGGTAGAAACATTACAAATTCTCTATCCACACAATATGTTTAATTCTCTAGGTTTAATGTTCTGTATAGAGCCCTAGTAGAGACACACACACACACACACACACACACACACACACACACACACACACACACACACATTGCTGGCATACTTAGTTCCCTGACAAGTTGAAGGACTAGGTGAACTTCTTTTTAGAACAGTAGTTTGTATATCTTCCATCACGACACTTAGCTGACCATACGATGTGGATCAGATCATATTTTAACGTGTGCTTTTCAGAGATCAAGTTGTGCTCAAAAGGTACCTTCCATGGCAACCAGTGATGAGGTCCTCTTCTGCTCCTGTGATTGGCTCAACTGGGGAGACATGACTCTGGAACAGACACGGTATCAGTGGCACAATGACATGCAGCACTGACCCCCCCAGTAGGGGGCGTTTCTGACCCTGTGAGCCTTGGTGTTGACTGTTAGTCTGCAGTACACTGTACCAGCCACTCCTCTGGTACATTAGAATTTCACCTCTTCCTAGAAACAGATGATGTCATAAGAAAAAACTCGCCATGAGATTTTGTCATTGGCTGATGTGTGAGAGCAGAAGTGAAAGCAGAGTGAAGGGACTTTCCAAACCACCTGACCTTCAGGGCAGGGGAAGTGTAAACAGCCTGATCTCTGTCGGTCAGACTGGACCCAGGATGAGAAGGGGGTCAGACTGGACCCAGGATGAGGAGGGGGGGGATAGAGTTGTTATCAGTCTGTGTATCATATCATCAATACCAGAACTTCTATGATCAATAATATTCTATATTACCTCAAATTATTTTCTGTCAGATAAAATAAATTCTGCACCCACTGTGTCAAAAGGTGCCCAGCTTGCATCCTAAAGAGAGTGTCTAGAAAGAAGGGAGGTCCGCACACTAAATACCACCTGGATTTCAACAGGACAGACCAAATGGTAAATGGTCTGCACTTATCTAACCCTAACCCTGTGGCGCAGGAGGTAGAGCCGGCGTCTAATGATCGCAAGATCGGCGGTTCGAACCCTGGCGGTTCGAACCCTGGCCTGCCACATGTTGAAGTGTTCTTGGGCAAGACACTGAACCCCAAATTGCTCCCAATGATGCACGCCTTGCATGGTTGCTTGACACCATTGGTGTGTGAATGGGTGAATGAGAGGCCATTGTAAAGCGCTATGGAATAAGGCGCTATATAAGTCAGTTTATTTATTACATTTATTGATGTTGTGACCAATAGGGTCCCTGCAGAGGAGAAGGTTAAAGATTAAAGTGAATGGGCTGGCTTATATAGCGCCTTATTCCAAAGCACTTTACAACGGCCTCTCATTCACCCATTCACACACACATTCACACACCAATGGCGGCAAGCTACCATGCAAGCCACAATTGTATTTTCTTGCAGCGTGTTATTAATACTACCTCTAGTAGGGGGCTCTATACAGTACGTTACACCTAGAGAATTAAACATTATTGTGTGGATAAAGAATTTGTAATGTTTCTACCCTTGCTACTATCTGGTGCTAATTGTTTTGTACACTGGTTGCCAAGCCCCTGGGCTCCACAGTAACAGACAAGGCAAGTTTATTTGTATAGATTATTTCATACAACAGGGGCAATTCAAAGTGCTTTACATACATTATTAAAATACAGCAAGAGGAGCATAGTAAGAAAATAAGAAAGACAATGAATAAAAGCAAATATAAGAAGTAAATAGATAAACATTCAATAAGACAATAGTTTATGGATAAAAGACATTGATACAAGTGTTTGTGTTTCATCATATCTAATGTCAGGTGGGTCCCCCTCTCTGCCTCAGACAGCCTCTCTCTACACAACAGGGTTGTTTCAGGTCAGCTGGAGGAACGATCACTTTGCTCTGTGGCTCCTGAAGCCACGCTGATGGACTCGTTTACCATCAGGGAGTCCATTTCATCAAACGGTTCCAGTCGTCTCAATCTTCATTTACAATGAAGCGCATGTTTGGCAGTATACTTTCATTGTCGATATATTAAACGGGATATGTTTTCACTGTGTTGGCTGAATGATGAACCGAAACAAACTCATAGGGGGTTTTGCTTGCTTTGTGTGCGCTTTTAGATCCGTTTTCTGTTGTTGCTTGTCAAACACATATAGAAGCTTCTTTTTTGTTGTTGATTGATTAGTGCAGTATGAGGAGACATTGAGACTTCCTTAGGCTTCATAAACTCCTCTAACATAAGCAGTAATCAGCCTCACTCTAACAGACAGGTTGACATCACCTCCTCATGCATCTGAAGTGTGTGTTTGGCTTCCCAAACCTGGGTACGGACGCGTGTCACGCCTTAAAACACAGTAGAACATGTTCATATCCTCTCTGCAAACGTAGCATCCATTTAAACACACACACAAACACCCTGACCCTGCAGGCCTTCTACAGAGGCACAACTGAGAGTATTCTGACTGGGTGCATCACTGCCTGGCACGGCAACTGACCTGCCCTCAACCGCAGAGCGCTACAGAGGGGTGGTGCGGACAGCCGAACGCATCACTGGATGTGAGCTTCCCTCCATCCAGGACATATACGACAAACGGTGTGTCAGCAAAGCCCGGAGGATCATCAAAGATCCCAGCCACCCCAACCACAGTCTGTTAGACCCCAGCCACCCCAACCACAGTCTGTTAGACCCCAGCCACCCCAACCACAGTCTGTTAGACCCCAGCCACCCCAACCACAGCCTGTTAGACCCCAGCCACCCCAACCACAGTCTGTTAGACCCCAGCCACCCCAACCACAGTCTGTTAGACCCCAGCCACCCCAACCACAGTCTGTTAGACCCCAGCCACCCCAACCACAGCCTGTTAGACCCCAGCCACCCCAACCACAATCTGTTAGACCCCAGCCACCCCAACCACAGTCTGTTAGACCCCAGCCACCCCAACCACAGTCTGTTAGACCCCAGCCACCCCAACCACAGACTGCTAGACCCCAGCCACCCCAACCACAGTCTGTTAGACCCCAGCCACCCCAACCACAGTCTGTTAGACCCCAGCCACCCCAACCACAGTCTGTTAGACCCCAGCCACCCCAACCACAGTCTGTTAGACCCCAGCCACCCCAACCACAGTCTGTTAGACCCCAGCCACCCCAACCACAGTCTGTTAGACCCCAGCCACCCCAACCACAGTCTGTTAGACCCCAGCCACCCCAACCACAGTCTGTTAGACCCCAGCCACCCCAACCACAGCCTGTTAGACCCCAGCCACCCCAACCACAGCCTGTTAGACCCCAGCCACCCCAACCACAGTCTGTTAGACCCCAGCCCCCCCAACCACAGTCTGTTAGACCCCAGCCACCCCAACCACAGCCTGTTAGACCCCAGCCACCCCAACCACAGTCTGTTAGACCCCAGCCACCCCAACCACAGCCTGTTAGACCCCAGCCACCCCAACCACAGCCTGTTAGACCCCAGCCACCCCAACCACAGCCTGTTAGACCCCAGCCACCCCAACCACAGTCTGTTAGACCCCAGCCACCCCAACCACAGCCTGTTAGACCCCAGCCACCCCAACCACAGCCTGTTAGACCCCAGCCACCCCAACCACAGTCTGTTAGACCCCAGCCACCCCAACCACAGTCTGTTAGATCCCAGCCACCCCAACCACAGCCTGTTAGACCCCAGCCACCCCAACCACAGCCTGTTAGACCCCAGCCACCCCAACCACAGTCTGTTAGATCCCAGCCACCCCAACCACAGCCTGTTAGACCCCAGCCACCCCAACCACAGTCTGTTAGACCCCAGCCACCCCAACCACAGTCTGTTAGACCCCAGCCACCCCAACCACAGTCTGTTAGACCCCAGCCACCCCAACCACTGTCTGTTAGACCCCAGCCACCCCAACCACAGTCTGTTAGACCCCAGCCACCCCAACCACAGTCTGTTAGACCCCAGCCACCCCAACCACAGTCTGTTAGACCCCAGCCACCCCAACCACAGTCTGTTAGACCCCAGCCACCCCAACCACAGCCTGTTAGACCCCAGCCACCCCAACCACAGTCTGTTAGACCCCAGCCACCCCAACCACAGCCTGTTAGACCCCAGCCACCCCAACCACAGTCTGTTTAAACCGATGCCGAGGCCTCTTCCTGAGCTCAGAGGCTAACAAACAGCTACTTCCTTCAGGCCATCAGGCTCATAAACAAGCCTACTGTAGATAATTGACTATCATCCCCAAACACACCCCATGTATACGGACTACGAACCTTAAGCTCACAGCCACCTTACTTTACTCTAACTGAACTATCTATTATCACTAGTGGCACCACTAGTGTATCCTGTCTTACCTGTACTATTGTCACCGTTATAAATAAATGTGCAATAACACTATTGTGCAATATGACAACCCTAGTCGTCTATCTGTACAGTATAGTATAGTGGATAGTGTACATAGCCTTTATTTATGGAAACCAGCTCCTTCCCTTCTTGTGATTTTTTTAAAAGTGTTTTTTTTTCTTTCCTAACACCAGGGGAGCCACCCCTCCTAAATTTCGTTGTTTGGTACCTGTACTGTAGCAATGACAATAAAGACCATTCATTCATTCATTCATTCATTCATTCGTTATCTTGTATTATGCCTATTCTTTTGTGTCACTCATGTCCTGTACTGCTGTCACTTTGTTATCCTGAGTTATTATCGCCTTATTGCCTTTGTGCTGCAATGTCAGGAACCAAAGCCTAAGAATTTGACTCTCTTACACTTAATGTGACGTAACAATAAACTTGAAACGTGAAACGTGAAACTTGAAACTTGAAACACACACTCACAGCACACACAAACACACAAACACAAACATACAGTATGTAGTGTTCTGCAATGGGACATTCAAACACACACGCACGCACGCACGCACGCACGCGCACACACACACACACACACACACACACACACACACACACTTTGCCCTGTGACTCATGAAGCCACGCTGATGGTCTTGTTTACCATCAGTGAGTTGATGCTGATTCAGATCATATCAATGTTCGGCTTGTAAAATACGATCTCTGACCCTGTTTATACTTTAATAACAGATGCCTAAACAGGTTAGAACAGGTTATTGTTGTATAGATTAAAAAGTTGACCGGGGGTGACAGTTTCAACAATTCTCCACTTTCAGAATACGGGTGACAGAAAAATTACTTTGACAATTTTAAAGTATTTAATATACTAAATATTACATATTTAATTATAAATCATTTAAAATTATTATTATCATAAATAATTTTAGCATATGATCAATTTTCAAACAAAAACAGAGATGACGTTGTGCTGATTGTTGCAAATCAAACTGGTCTTTAATTTAAAAAAATAAAGACAATGATTTTTCTGATTGATTCTGGCCCAAATTACAGATACAAGATACAAGACCAGAAGATCACCGGCGCCCCCCTCCCCTCTCTGGAAGAGCTGTACAACACACGCTGCCTCAGGAAGGCCTCCAAGATCTCCAGAGACCCAACCCACCCTGGGTACGAACACTTTGCCCGGCTGCCCTCGAAAAGGCGGTACAGGACCATGGCCGCAAGGACAAACAGACTGAAGCTCAGCTTCTACCCCAGGGCCATCCAGGCCCTGAACACAGCAAAGACCTAGGTTCTGGGCCCTGGACAGTCTGGACGGATTGATGGCAGCTGCTGGATTGAAAAATCAGGTGTAGTGCTGAGGCACAAATGTGTACATTTCAAGCCTGCAAACTGCGACACTTTAAATGAATGTGCAATAACACTATGTGCAATATGACAACCCTAGTCGTTTTATCTGTACAGTATAGTATAGTGGATAGTGTACATAGCCTTTATTTATGTAAACCAGCTCCTTTCCCTTCTTTTTTTTCTTCTTTTTTTTTCTTTCCTAGCACCAGGGGAGCCACCCCTCCCAAATGTCGTTGTTTGGTACCTGTACTATAGCAATGACAATAAAGACCATTCATTCATTTCATACAAGTTTGTGTCTCACCGAACGATTCACAAAAAACTACTGTGGAAAATCGTAATAAAAATTGTAAAGATGTTAGCAGACAGTGTTGCCAGATTGGGAGGATTCCCGCCCAATTGGGCTACTTTTGATCACACTTGGCGGGAAAAAAAGCATTTGGGTGGTTGGGCTGGATAAATAGCATTTTGGCTGGATATAAGTTTTGGGGTGGTTTTTGGTGGATTCGGTGGTTTTTAGACTGTGGTTTGGCTGGAAATTGTCGACCCCATCTGGCAACCCTGTTAGCAGAACACCAGACTGAAATCTCCCTTTCAAGGAAAGAGAAGTGTTCACAGAGACTGCGGGTGACAGACCACTAACAGGCTGTGGTCAGTTGTTATTGGTCATGAAAGGCTTGACTTGAGCTGGACGCTGCACATACTTCAGGGCTGTCTAACCGGTGAAAAAAACGGATGTTTCAAAGAGCTGCAGCCATTGTCGGCCTTACCACTATGTTTCACCACACGCTTGTCTGTTCTCATTTGTTGAATTGTTCCTAAGCTGTAAAGTCTCACCAACGTACACAACACAACATGACACAGCACTGCATATCACAACACATCACAACACAACACAACACAACACAACACAACAGGTTCTAAGGAGCTATCAGTCCTACCTGTGCTCAAATAACATTTCTCTCAAACATTCCTTTACCTAGTAACTGGTGATGACCTCACCCACAGCATTTCTATGGGTTCAGTTTTAAAAAGAACTTTAGGGACTTTTATGGACTGGTTTGTCTGGACAGGTGTGTTTCCTTGTTGTGGTCACATGGGACCTGTGTGAGCTTATCACAACAACTGCATTCCATCAGACGAGCAGATCTGCCATCCTGTACAGCAGCTGATGGGATGGATCCACTGGCTCAGGCTGCTGGGACGCAATTCAATCATTTAACCATCATAAGCCACAACTAACAACTAGTCACAACTAACATCATAAACCACAACTAACATCATAAGCCACAACTAACATCATGAGC
The DNA here is from genome assembly GCF_963989245.1 of Nansenia antarctica. Taxonomy (NCBI): domain Eukaryota; kingdom Metazoa; phylum Chordata; class Actinopteri; order Argentiniformes; family Microstomatidae; genus Nansenia; species Nansenia antarctica. Next base: position 3,323,592 of record NC_137691.1, read on the forward strand.
CACAACTAACATCATAAGCCAATCACAACTGACATCATTGATATGTCATAAGTGATCCACTTCACATGTAGTACTGTAGAGCAACCTATACACAACTTAATTAAAGTTCAAACTTCATTAAAGCCTGCGTTTAAGGTTGGCCTTGGATGTACACACTCATCCTACGAGTGAAGCTCACCAGGACACCTTTGATACTTGCGATCCATCTCCCCCTCCCATCTCCCCCTCCCATCTCCCCCTCCCATCTCCCCCTCCCATCTCCCCCTCCCATCTCCCCCTCCCATCTCCCACTCCTATCTCCCCCTCCCATCTCCCCCCTCCCATCTTCCCCTCCCATCTCCCCCTTCCATCTCCCCCTCCCATCTCCCCCAGCAGCTCCAGTGGATGACTAACTGGGTATCAGATATAGACAACTTTATTGATCCCACTGGGGGCAGTTCATTTGTAGCTTTACTCCTCATTCAGACACCAACAACATACAACAGTACAGTGTCATGTCAAGCACAGGTCAGTAAACACACAACTAGGTCATGAAACCTTTTAGTTGTGTAAAAAAATTAAAATAAAATAAATCAGAAAAACTACTGGACTAAGAACAGTGTATGGTAAGTCTACTTGAAGTGATCACCATCTGAGTTAAGTAGTCTGATAGCTGAGGAACATAAAGCCCTGGTTATCAGAGCACCAAGACTACATTAGCCTAATGTCTGAAACCTACACTTCAATTCCATACTTCTATACGACACTCAACACAGATGACCCTTTTGTCCTATGAAGTAATAGTAATTAGTCATTATTATAGTAGTTAATAGTAGGTAATGTTATTCTTTTTAATATAGATTTTAGTCCAAGTAGATAAGTAGATGTTGTGCTCTGATAATACGCTAGGTTGTTATCTATCATAACTCTCTTATACTACAGCTAGCTTCCCTGCTTGCTAGACTACTACTGTATCCTCTCTGAAAAGAACATTCTCCTGGTAACTACTGATGAAGCCGTTTGGAGCGACTCTATTGGTTGAATGGTTTTAGAGCTCTGGTGACTTTTCCAGACAGGTTTTTTCAGAGCCGGTTGTCTCCCTCCCCCAGGTCTGTGCTGCGAGCAGGAAAGTTTCATTTAAGTCAAGTGTATTTATATAGCACATGTTCATACAAGCAAATGTAGCACACAGTGCTTAACAGAATAAGGAAGGATAAATAAAAACATGGTTCTGATAAATGAAAACATGTTTCAGATAAATAAAAACTTAGTTACATAAAACAAGAAAAACAAAGCAAGACAGATAATATATGAAAAGGACAATAACACGTTTAAGAGAAAATAGTGAAAAGATGTAATTATGAGACAAGTGCAGCTAGGCCTACATGTCTTAAGATCTCGCTTAAAGGTTCCCATGGTTTCAGCCATTCTTAGGTTTTCTGGCAAGTTATTCCAGAGGCTGGGGGCATAAAAACGGATTATAAGTCCTTCATCATAATAACACATTTGCCCTGTACTTGTAACATCCTCTGAGTGCAGATGTCCTACATGTTCGTTACATTGTATTACATTATGTTACACCTGCAACTGTATTCATTCCATTTAGTGTCCATGTCCTCATCTAATTGATGAGGCATTATCAATTACATTTTCATAGAAAGAGACTTATTGAACAAACCCTTATCACATGTCCCTCCTTGTTGTAGGCATCACATATGAGACAGTAAGAGAACTTGAACTTGATTCAGTTTAATGAACTTAACCAAGTTCAATGGAATAGAACTGCACACTTATGGAACCTAATGTGCAACACTACTCTATGCTTGTTATAACCCTGATAGTACCAAGCTGTCAGGTGTTGGTCTTTAGTATGTTGTTATAACCCTGATAGTACCAAGCTGTCAGGTGTTGGTCTTTAGTATGTTGTTATAACCCTGATAGTACCAAGCTGTCAGGTGTTGGTCTTTAGTATGTTGTTATAACCCTGATAGTACCAAGCTGTCAGGTGTTGGTCTTTAGTATGTTGTTATAACCCTGATAGTACCAAGCTGTCAGGTGTTGGTTTTTAGTATGTTGTTATAACCCTGATAGTACCAAGCTGTCAGGTGTTGGTCTTTAGTATGTTGTTATAACCCTGATAGTACCAAGCTGTCAGGTGTTGGTTTTTAGTATGTTGTTATAATCCTGATAGTACCAAGCTGTCAGGTGTTGGTCTTTAGTATGTTGTTATAACCCTGATAGTACCAAGCTGTCAGGTGTTGGTCTTTAGTATGTTGTTCACTGAGGTTTCTGCTGGGAGATGACAGATTACTGACCATGTTCACTACGACACACAAACGAACAGGGTTTCTCCAGTGTGTTGCAGGGAATGGTCATTCCACAATACAACACCAGCATATGTAGAGCCATCACAATTGATTAGGTAATAATTAGTCAATCACTCTGTTGATGATTCCAGAAATCACCCCTCAGATGATTCTCCATTAAACATGAAGACAAGCCTGAACAGCAATGTGAGCGTCTACCTAGCAACAACTGACAAACAAACTCTGATTGGTCCTACTGTGCAAGAGGCTGCCTCCGGGGGAAAAAACCTCTCAGTTCCCTCTCAGTGAAGTTTGACGCTGGTCAGAAGGTAACTCTGGTTCTCTGTGTCCTCCTGTCTCTACACGGCCGTCTGTAAAGTGAACATGAAGGGTTCTGTGACCGTCCTCATCCTCTCCTGCCTGCTCCGTGTGGAGGCCAAAGGTAAGTGTCTGAACAGGTGATTATTGAGATGATTCTGTCACCAAAAAGTGCTGCTAGGTTACCCCTCAAACCTACAGTATGGTCATGTTTGTCAGCCTGATTTAAACATTTGCAGCTACTTCCTTCAGGCCGAAGGATCGATGGTATCATTGTCCTTGAAGGGGTATATTGTAGAGTTGAAATCCCACCTGGGAACACCACCACTAGTGTTCCCTTGAGTAAGGCACTTAGCCCTCAGTTACTCCAGGGAGACTGTCCCTGTCATCTGTAATTGTAAGTTGCTTTGGATAAAGGCGTCTGCTAAATGGTAAAAATGTCAAATGTAATGTAAATGTGTATTTTTCATGTATTTCTAACGACTCTTCATGAAATTGAGAATTCAAATATTGTAATTATTATTATGCATAATAATCTTCTACAACCCTACTATTGACATTACAATTTCAATGTGATGCTACTCTGTAAAACATTGATGGATCTGAATCTGATATATCTATATTCATCATGTTTCTTGTGTCCGTTTTCAGTTCTGCATGATGATATAATGACAGCAGGATGCTCAGATAGAACCGGAGATCAGATGTATGGACTTGATGGTGATCAGTACTGGTATGCAGACTTTGTGAAAGAGAAAGGAGAGATGTCTCTTCCTCCATTTGCTGACCCATTTGTAATGGCAGATGGAGCCTATCAGCAAGCTGTAGCTAACCTGCAAATATGCAAAGCAAGCTTGCCTATTCTTATCCAAGCGTTCAAGAACCCACCAGAGGCCATACGTAAGTGAACATTTCAGATACATTTAATTCAAATCTTAATATCCTTCAGATTTTGTTTCGTTTGTTTCAAACTATTGTACGTATTTTGTATGAAACAGTAGAATTTCAAGTTCTTCAGGATATAAGACATTATATCAGGGACATTCCCCCTGGAGTGTCCCTGCATGAATAGCAAACTAAAGAACAAGTCTTTATCTGTAATACACTTAATTTAGCCTACTCATACAGCCTATTCATATAGCCTAACCTACTCATACTCATATAGCCTACTCATATAGCCTACTCATGAACTGACACTATTGATTCAATGCTCATAAGAGGCAGCCTAATGATTACCCAAGCCTCCCCACCGTGTCCAGATATGACAGCATGATCAGTGTTTTCAGAGGGGAAGGTGATACTAACTGGGTTCCCCTACAGACGCTCCTCACAGCTCCATCTATCCCAGGGACGATGTGGAGCTGGGGACGGAGAACACTCTCATCTGTCACGTCAACGGATACTACCCTCCACCTGTGACAGTCTGGTGGACCAAGAACAACAATAATGTGACAGCGGGGGTGAGAATCAGCAATCCCTACCCCAACAACGACCAAACTTTCAACCAGTTCTCCATCCTGACCATCACCCCAGAGGAGGGAGACATCTACAGCTGCAGTGTGGGACACAAGTCTCTCACTGAGCCCCTGACACGGATATGGGGTGGGTCTCATTTAATGGACTGTTGAACAACTTCATTGTACAGAATTATTAAACTGTCAATGAAGCAGCATACAGTATAAGTGTAATTGGCAGTATCATATCAAAATGTTACCGCAAAGTGTACTGCCATGGAAAATACTTAATTTTCAACATACCATCATCACATTGATTGTTTACAGTAATAGATAAGCTATGTCATGAATTGCTATAAATACAGTGTCTGTGTGTGTGTGTGTGTGTGTGTGTGTGTGTGTGTGTGTGTGTGTGTGTGTGTGTGTGTGTGTTCCTCCCCAGAGCCCGAGGTGAACCAGCCCAGTGTGGGTCCTGCTGTGTTCTGTGGCGTGGGCCTGACTCTGGGGCTGCTGGGAGTGGCTACTGGAACATTCTTCCTCATCAAAGGAAACGAGTGCAACTAAGATCTCAATCAGAGGGGCTGAGAAGACACTAGGGACAAACACCTGAATCTGTTAAAGTCCTTTGTAATGTGGAAACATCATGGGAAGATGAAATCAAGCTGTTTTAGCATTTACCTTTTTTTTTACTTAATTAAACATATATCATAATGTCTACTGGTGTAGTTATAGTCATAACATGCTAACACTATCAATGCTAACCTTGTGCACTATTAAGAATGGGCCGCCAATCTAATGTCAGTTCTATTACATTCAGGGAGTGCTTGTAAAATAAATGTAAACATTTAGGTAATGTAAGCTTAAACGCAAAACATATGCCATTATATGATTTGGCAAATTACAATCAATAACTCACACAAAGGCAATTGACAATTGCTCTGAATTTTAATTTAATTTTAATTTAATTAGCTCTGACTTTCAAGATTGTAGGATTGTATTTTTTGTTGTTTTGTTGTTGTTATTGATCAATATCAATAAAACGTAATATCAATAGAACTATGTGACTTTTGCTTAACTTTTTATAGTTTGAATACAATCTTATTTTAATCAATATTAATCAATTTCACACCAAGAGAACCAAAGGGGTTAAAAAAAGAACTCTTGCCTTACACTTACACATGGGGCGGCTGTGGTTCAGGAGGTAGAGCCGGTGTAGGTAAACGATGGCTGTGGGGTGTTCGGGGTCCTGCCATTACAGATGACGTATCACAGTATGATTGGCTGTGATGACATAACACATTATGATTGGCTGTGATGACGTAACACATTATGATTGGCTGCAGAGCCGCAAACGGAAGCCATCTGGGTTACAGGAGCAGGCTAGTTTGCTAACGTTAGCAAACAATGTCAATGTGAACTCCACCCTAACCCTAATTCTAACCCTAACCCTAACCTTAACCTTAACCTTAACCTTAACCCTAACGATGTAACCCAGATGGCTTCCGTTTACGGCTCTGCAGCCAATCATAATGTGTTACGTCATCACAGCCAATCATAATGTGTTACGTCATCACAGCCAATCATAATGTGTTACGTCATCTGTAATGGCAGGACCCCGAACAGTAACAGACCCGAACCCATCATCCATCTACGTCTAATGATCGCATGGTCTGCTGTTCGATTTCTGGTTGGCCATGTGTCGAGTGGTCCTTGGGCAAGACACTGAACCCCAAATTGCTCCCAATGAGCGGGCCGGTGCCATGCATGGTAGCTTGCCGCCATTGGTGTGTGAATGTGTGAATGAGAGGCCGTTGTAAAGTGCTTTGGAATAAGGTGTTATATAAGTCTGCCCATTTACACTTCACCCCCCTTTAAACCTTTAACCTTCTCCTCTGCAGGGACCCTATATTGGTCACAACAACAATGTGACCAAATAGTTTTTACCCATTGACTTATATAATATCTAACATATCCAAAATATAAATGGATGGCTCATGAGGCCAGGAAAGGCAGTTTCTGGATGCTGCGAACTTAAAAAATATGGCATTCTGTGGAAACATTTGTTGAAGCACTGCATGCTGACGTCATCAATAAAGCACAAACTGTCAGTTATGGGCTGCATTTCAGATACAGGGAATGCAATCTTTTTCCTTTCCTTTACCACCATCATAGAGGTGATCCATTTTGCCTGGGGTCTTTACATCACTCGTGAAATTGGTTTATATTGCCTTTGTTGGCAATAAATAAGACTTGATACAGCAGATGGAAATATTGAAACCCAAAGTTACTATAAAATATAGTTGACCAGATGAAATACAAAGTTTATAGTACTTTTCAATGGGGCAACATGCTTTTTGGCATTATTCTCAATTAGACTGCAGTACCACCAAGTAACCAAGGGACAATCAGGGGCTTCAAACTCTCTCTAGCTGTTCCTCTGGTTTAACCTTCAGGTCTCCTGCTAACAGGTTCACTCAGCATGTGAGCGTGATTCCCTGAGACAGTGTTGTTGCTGTTCCTTGTGGAGAGTTGAGCCTGCCTGTTGGTGATGAGGTGGGTCAGGTAGGGCCACTATAGGATACAGGCTGCCTGTCGGTGATGAGGTGGGTCAGGTAGGGTCACTATAGGATACAGGCTGATTAACAGGTCAGGTAGGGCTACTATAGGATACAGGCTGATTAACAGGTCAGGTAGGGCTACTATAGGATACAGCCTGTCTGTCGGTGATGAGGTGGGTCAGGTAGGGCTGCTATAGGATACAGGCTGCCTGTTGGTGATGAGGTGGGTCAGGTAGGGCCACTTACAGGCTGATTAACAGGTCAGGTAGGGCCACTATAGGATACAGGCTGATTAACAGGTCAGGTGGTCACAACAATATCCTGGCAGGGTTAGGGTTAGTGAGACGGGCTTCACTCAGCATCACTTTGATAAACCTGATGGTATTGGATCAAATAGTGCTGGTGGGTGAACTGTATATATACAGACGTTAATATATATATATATATATATATATATATATATATATATATATATATATATATATATATATATATATATACTGGCTTACTATTCTCTCACACAACTTTCAGTGAAAGATACCAGTCCTTACAATGTCTGCCTAGCAACATGTGACTCTTTGTTTCTGGGGTAGGAGATTGGCCTGTTTGTTTGAAGAGTAGCTAAAGTCCTGCTCGGTTTCCTCTTATTGAACACAGTGGCTTGGCAGAGGAACATGTCGATGTCAACTCTCTTACACATTTGCATTGTCCTGGGATTATCCACTCTGAATGGAGCAGGTACGTTCCACTATAACATGATGCTTTTAACTGATTAACTTTAACAGTATAATGTATTTGGTAATTGAATTGTTGTTATATTTTACTGTTGTATCTATACGGTATCTATTGGCTCATTTTGAATGTACAGACATTTCAGAGAGCATTACAACAATAGCAGTCTGTAAAATATTATGAGATTTCACTTCTCATTAAATAATTAAACATTCAGTTTAATCACATGAGCACAGAGCCCTGTTGGATGCTACAGACAATATGAATGATTTGCATCCGAGCTCGATGGTTCTGATGTGATATTATGCAGTTTGGTGATCACCACTAACCCTAAATAACAGTATTATATTATACTTAATAGAAGGCAAATGGGGTATGTTTTTATCCATTATTGTATAACTAGTGAAAACCAGAGCCTTTTTCAGCATTTATTTGTATTGTTTTTCTCTTTTAGATGGATATTATTATCACAGTGTGTATCACTGCCTGTACAGCTCTCCTGATCTGCATGATATAGAGTTTATAGACTCTTATATTTTTAATCAGATAGAGTTCATCAGATTCAACAGCACTGTGGGCAAGTTTGTTGGGTACACAGAGATTGGTATACATAATGCAGAGATCTGGAATAATGGTCCTCAACTGGCTGGAGAGAAAGCAGAGCTGGAGAGGGTCTGCAAGCAACACGCTGATGCTCTCTACAGAGCCATACTGGATAAGTCAGGTGAGCAGCCCTCCTGACCACAGCAGTTTACCATCCCTGACTGACCAGATGTTCATGTTAATGTGATGTTAGTGTGATGTTAATGTGATGTTCATGTTAATGTGATGTTAATGTGATATTAGTGTTAATGTGATGTTAATGTTAATGTGATGTTAATATGATGTTAATGTGATGTTAATGTGATGTTAATGTGATGTTAATGTTAGTGTGATGTTAGGGTTAATGTGATGTTAATGTTAATGTTAATGTGATGTTAGTGTTAATTTGATGTTAGTGTTAATGTGATGTTAATGTTAATGTTAGTGTGATGTTAATGTTAATGTTAGTGTGATGTTAATGTGATGTTAGTGTTAATGTTAGTGTGATGTTAATGTGATGTTAGTGTTAATGTTAGTGTGATGTTAGTGTTAATGTTAGTGTGATGTTAGTGTCAATGTGATGTTAATGTTAGTGTGATGTTAGTGTTAATGTTAGTGTTAATGTTAGTGTGATGTTAGTGTTAATGTTAGTGTTAATGTTCATGTGATGTTAATGTTAATGTGATGTTAGTGTGATGTTAATGTGATGTTAGTGTGATGTTAATGTGATGTTAGTGTGTCGTTTGTGAATAAGAAAACATTTGTAGAGATTCCTGATGGATATGACGATAGAGCTAATAATAATAATAGGATCAGAAATGTTGTTCTTGTCCATCAGCTGTGGGAGGTTTTATATTGAATGATCATGGATACTGTAGCTACAATCATTGAACACGTACATCACTGTTATATTATACTGTTGTTTTCCTCAGGGAAGCATCAGAAACAAACATTTCTATTGGCTCATTTTGAATGTACATAAGTTTCAGAGAGCATTACAACAATAGCAGTCTGTAAAATATTATGAGATTTCACTTCTCATTAAAGAATTAAACATTCAAGTTTAATCACATGAGAACAGAGCCTTGTTGGATGCTACAGACAATATGAATGATTTGCATCCGAGCTCGATGGTTCTGATGTGATATTATGCAGTCTGGTGATCAGGACTAACCCTAAATAACAGTAATCTGAGTTGTCATTAAAGTTTTCCATTTCCACTCCATCAGCTAAGCCTTATGTCAGACTCAGCTCAGTGGCGCCCCCCAGTGGAAGACACCCTGCCATGCTGATTTGCAGCGTCTACGACTTCTACCCCAAACAAATCACTGTGACTTGGACAAGGGACGGACAGGACGTGAAGACAGACGTGACCTCCACTGCGGAGCTGGCCGATGGGGACTGGTACTACCAGGTCCACTCCCACCTGGAGTACACGCCCAGATCTGGAGAGAAGATCTCCTGTATGGTGCACCACGCCAGCCTCCGAGACACCCTAGTGACAGAGTGGAGTAAGTGTTATTACAGGGAGGTTTATTATAAGTGTTAGAATGGTGTTTTGGGTGAGGAAGTTATCAGATATGTGAGTTGGGTGTTTTAAAAAGTGTTTTAATGTGTGTTTGAGTGGTGAAGGATAAACAAGTATTAGTTTATCAGACACTGAACAGGCCTTGCTGTAGTAACAGGGAACATGCATTATGTTATCTACGTGGTTTGTAGAATCTGATTGCTGCTTTTGTGTAAAAAAACAAATCCATCATTTCTCTTTGGCAGACCCGTCCCTGCCTGAGTCTGAGAGGAGTAAGATCGCGATCGGAGCGTCAGGACTGGTGCTGGGACTGGTGTTAGCGTTAGCAGGGCTGATCTACTACAAGAGGAAAGCCAATGGTGAGGGTCGTCTTGTGAGGAAAACATAGACAATATGCAAACATCCATCTGGAATTGCATGCTCTATTAAGGGTTATCTGTGTAGACACATTAACCATCCATGCTCTATTAAGGGTTATCTGTGTAGACACATTAACCATCCATGTTCTATTAAGGGTTATCTGTGGAGACACATTAACCATCCATGCTCTATTAAGGGTTATCTGTGTAGACACATTAACCATCCATGTTCTATTAAGGGTTATCTGTGGAGACACATTAACCATCCATGCTCTATTAAGGGTTATCTGTGGAGACACAGTAACCATCCATGTTCTATTAAGGGTTATCTGTGTAGACACATTAACCATCCATGCTCTATTAAGGGTTATCTGTGTAGACACATTAACCATCCATGCTCTATTAAGGGTTATCTGTGGAGACACATTAACCATCCATGTTCTATTAAGGGTTATCTGTGTAGACACATTAACCATCCATGCTCTATTAAGGGTTATCTGTGGAGACACATTAACCATCCATGCTCTATTAAGGGTTATCTGTGGAGACACATTAACCATCCATGTTCTATTAAGGGTTATCTGTGTAGACACATTAACCATCCATGCTCTATTAAGGGTTATCTGTGTAGACACATTAACCATCCATGCTCTATTAAGGGTTATCTGTGTAGACACATTAACCATCCATGCTCTATTAAGGGTTATCTGTGTAGACACATTAACCATCCGAATATAACTGTCAAGCTGATCAAGATTTTTTCAACATTCATTTGGAGAAACATCATTCTGCCTATGAGTCTTTATTACTGAAAGTCATTTTTATTCAACATTATACATCACATCGCTACTGTCTTGTATACATTTGGAGTGATATACGATTGTACATTACAGTTTCCTTTTTACATCAGGAGGTCACTGCTACAGTATGTTGATTCATTTATGAAAATATCAAGATTACTAATTTTCTCTCTCTCTCTCTCTCTCTCTCTCTCTCTCTCTCTCTCTCTCTCTCTCTCTCTCTCTCTCTCTCTCTCTCTCTCTCATTTATTTCCGTAACAGGGCGGATTCTGGTACCAAATAACTAATGTGAGAATCCTGTTCAAATGAATTACTACTTATTCATTTGTAAAATATGTCATGATAGTCATTCATTTGATTGCCAATTGTTTGTTATCTTTTCAGGCTTGCAGGCACATTGCTGTAACCACTGCTGACAGGTGGACCCACTACAGCTGTCCTTAGATCACAGTAGGCCTGAAATGAGGCCTTGTCATAGAAGCTGATTACAATGCAGAGCTTTACTGAACCAATAGCTGCTGTTGCCTTTAACTTCTCAGATATCAATAGATTGATTATATCCTGTGTATTTGTAGAAGTTATATTCCTTTCAATTTACAATTATTATTTTTATCTTAAACTTGAATGCAATAAATCAGCTACAGTGAGATATGAAATGATACAATTCTACGTTGTTAGAATGGGAGTGATGAAGATTAGGTCTGGGGTCAAGTCCATCTGAATATGACTCAACTGACAGGAACAGGCAATGAAGAAGAATGTCATCTAGTGACATCTAGTGGGGATGTTTGAAAACACGGATGAAATATAATATGTAGGACGGATTGTTACTGTCACTGTTTTGCATTTCTTTTGGAATTTCTAGTCCATTTTCTATCATCATGAAATGGACTTAAAGCCTTTCACTGGTGTTGGGATATTTGAGTGAGCAGCCCAATAGTTGGCAACTGAGCTTAGGAACTTTAGAGGCACGTCTTTGTGTGTCTTCCTATTGTATTTGACAGGCCAGATCAACATATTGATTTTATATTTTCTCTGCACTAATATAAAGTGAATGAGTAGTGAATGCTGAGAGTAGTGTGTGTGTGTGTGTGTGTGTGTGTGTGTGTGTGTGTGTGTGTGTGTGTGTGATTTTTGGAGAGGGGGTAAAGTAAACTGTTTGATTAATACACAGGTTTTGCTGTTGTTCTTATGTTCTGATATGTTTTTAAAGGTACAATCACACTGTAGTAAACGCTTCGTAAACCTTAATCAGACAGTAAAAGCAGGTTTTATGTGATTGATATATATTGAGCTTCTCTCAAAGGCTTGTGTTGCTCATCTTCTGCTTGAACGTGGTGGTGGTTTGAGACCGTTATATTCCTGATCTAACCAGTTGCCTTTATAAGAATATGGCAAAAGCTTTTCAATAAACAATTTTAAAGGTATTGTTGTTTTGTCTCTCACTTTCACTGGGGTTGAGTTTCAGTTAATCACATCATGGATGAGCTGACAATGCTGAATTCCAGTTTGAGAGCTCAGAATGTGATCTGTGAACCAGAAACTGAGCAACTGGAGATTGTTGTGTTTTTTAAGTACATTTTTTTGAGTCGGGCAGTCCCACTCATATTTTTCATTTTATTGGACAGATACAGTGAAGACAGACAGGAAAGTAAGGAGAAGAAGGGACAGAGAGAGGGCATGTCAGCAGGGCACGGGCCGGATTCAAACCCACGCCGACATGGGCATATGTGTGCACTGTAGACCGCGGTGCTAGACCACTGGACCACCCCAGGCCATGGTACTAGACCACTGGACCACCCCAGGCCATGGTGCTAGACCAATGGACCACCCCCGGCCATGGTGCTAGACCACTGGACCACCCCAGGCCACGGTGCTAGACCACTGGACCACCCTAGGCCATGGTGCTAGACCACTGGACCACCCCAGGCCATGGTGCTAGACCACTGGACCACCCTAGGCCATGGTGCTAGACCACTGGACCACCCCAGGCCATGGTGCTAGACCACTGGACCACCCCAGGCCAAGGTGCTAGACCACTGGACCACCCCAGGCCACGGTGCTAGACCACTGGACCACCCCAGGCCACGGTGCTAGACCACTGGACCACCCCAGGCCATGGTACTAGACCACTGGACCACCCCAGGCCATGGTGCTAGACCACTGGACCACCCTAGGCCACCTCAAATTATTTTCTATCAGATAAAAGACATTCTGCACCCACTGTGTCAAAAGATGCTCAGCGTGTAAGCTAAAGAGAGTGTCTAGAAAGAGAGCAGGCCCACACACTGCAAGACACAATCACTCCACATTCCATCGCCCATTCCCCTTATACTGCAATTCTTGCAGCATGTCATAAATGCTACCTCTAGTAGGGCTCTATACAGAACATTAAACCTAGGGAGTCAAACATAATTTGTGTGGATAGAGAATTTGTAATGTTTCTACCTTTGCTACTATCTGGGGCTAATTGTTTTGTTGCCACTGGTTGCCATGGTAACAGACACCCTCCCGATGAGGCCAGGTACCTGTGATGTCATGGGTGGGTCCTCAGACAGACTCTCTCTACACAACAGGGTTGTTTCAGGTCAGCTGGAGGAACGATCACTTTGCTCTGTGGCTCCTGAAGCCACGCTGACGGGCTCGTTTACCATCAGGGCATCGATGCTGATTCAGATCATATCAATGTTTGGCTTCTAAAATACGACCTCTGACCCTGCTTATCCACCTGTTTTCATTATCAATAATAATGAACCAGCATGACTGATGTTCACAATGTCAGCTAAATGGTCATGTGATACAACCTCATTGGGTTTAGCTTGCTTGGCTCTGGGGAGTGGGTTTTGTTTAGCCTCCAATAACAGACGCTTAAACAAGTTAGAACAGGTTATCGTTGTGCAGATTTAAAATGGCTGTAGGTGACAGTTTCAACAATTCTCCACTTTCAGAGTATGAGATGAGTACTGCATGTATGTTCATCCACACGCTTTTCTGTTCTCATTTGTTGAATTGTTCCTAAGCTGTAAAGTCTCACCAACGTACACGACACAACATGACACAGCACTGCACATCACGACACAACACATCACAACACAGCACAACACAGCACAACACAACACAACACAACACAACATGACACAACACAGCACTGCACATCACGACACAACACAACACAACACATCACGACACAACACAACACAACACGACACAACATGACACAGCACTGCATATCACGACACAACACAACACAACACAACACAACACATCACAACACAACACAACACAACACAACACAACACAACACAACACAACACAACACAATACAACACAACACATCACAACACAACACAACACAACACAACACAACACAACACAACACATCACATCACAACACATCACAACACATCACAACACAACACAACACAACACAACACAATACATCACAACACGACACAACACAACACAACACGACACAACACAACACAACACAACACAACAGGTTCTAAGGAGCTATCAGTCCTACCTGTGCTCAAATAACATTTCTCTCAAACATTCCTTTACCTAGTAACTGGTGATGACCTCACCCTCAGCATTTCTATGGGTTCAGTTTAAAAACAACTTCAGGGACTTTTATGGACTGGTTTGTCTGGACAGGTGTGTTTCCATGTTGTGGTCACATGGGACCTGTGTGAGCTTATCACAACAACTGCATTCCATCAGACGAGCAGATCTGCCATCCTGTACAGCAGCTGATGGGATGGATCCACTGGCTCAGGCTGCTGGGACGCAATTCAATCATTTAACCATCATAAGCCACAACTAACAACTAGTCACAACTAACATCATAAGCCACAACTAACACCATAAGCCAGTCACAACTAACATCATTGATATGTCATAAGTGAATACTGTAGGGCTGTAGTACTGTAGGGCAACCTATACACAACTTAAATTGGATGCAATATTTGGAATTCAGTTCATTAAAGCCTGTGTTTAATTCACTTCATTAAAGCCTGTGTTTAAGGTGGGCCTTGGATGTGGATCCTACAAGTGAAGCTCACCAGAACACCTTGGATACTTGCACCCCATCTTGTCCTCCCATCTCCCCCTCCCATCTCCCCCTCCCATTTCCCCCTCCCATCTCCCCCTCCTATCTCCCCCTCCCATCTCCCCCTCCCATCTCCCCCTCCTATCTCCCCCTCCTATCTCCCCCTCCCATCTCCCCCTCCCATCTCCCCCTCCCATCTCCCCCTCCTATCTCCCCCTCCTATCTCCCCCTCCCATCTCCCCCTCCCATCTCCCCCTCCCATCTCCCCCTCCCATCTCCCCCTCCCATCTCCCCCTCCAATCTCCCCCTCCTATCTCCCCCTCCTCCCATCTCCCCCTCCCATCTCCCCCTCCAATCTCCCCCTCCCATCTCCCCCTCCCATCTCCCCCTCCCATCTCCCCCTCCCATCTCCCCCTCCCATCTCCCCCAGCAGCTCCAGTGGATGACTAACTGGGTATCAAGCCCGGTTATCAGAGCACCAAGACTACATTAGCCTAATGTCTGAAACCTACACTTCAATTCCATACTTCTATAGGACACTCAACACAGATGATCCCTTTGTCCTATTAAGTAATAGTAATTAGTCATTATTATAGTAGTTAATAGTTGGTAATGTTATTCTTTTTAATATAGATTTTAGTCCAAGTAGATAAGTAGATGTTGTGCTCTGATAATACGCTAGGTCTTTATCTATCATAACTCTCTTATACTACAGCTAGCTTCCCTGCTTGCTAGACAACTACTGTATCCTCTCTGAAAAGAACATTCTCCTGGTAACTACTGATGAAGCCGTTTGGAGCGACTCTATTGGTTGAATGGTTTTAGAGCTCTGGGGACTTTTCCAGACAGGTTTTTTCAGAGCCGGTTGTCTCCCTCCCCCAGGTCTGTGCTGCGAGCAGGAAAGTTTCATTTAAGTCAAGTGTATTTATATAACACATGTTCATACAAGCAAATGTAGCACACAGTGCTTAACAGAATAAGGAAGGATAAATAAAAACATGGTTCTGATAAATGAAAACATGTTTCAGATAAATAAAAACTTAGTTACATAAAACAAGAAAAACAAAGCAAGACAGATAATATATGAAAAGGACAATAACACGTTTAAGAGAAAATAGTGAAAAGATGTAATTATGAGACAAGTGCAGCTAGGCCTACATGTCTTAAGATCTCGCTTAAAGGTTCCCATGGTTTCAGCCATTCTTAGGTTTTCTGGCAAGTTATTCCAGAGGCTGGGGGCATAAAAACTGATTAAAGTCCTTCATCATAATAACACATTTGCCCTGTACTTGTAACATCCTCTGAGTGCAGATGTCCTACATATTCGTTACATGTAATTACATTATGTTACACCTGCAACTGTATTCATTCCATTTAGTGTCCATGTCCTCATCTAATTGATGAGGCATTATCAATTACATTTTCATAGAAAGAGACATATTGAACAAACCCTTATCACATGTCCCTCCTTGTTGTAGGCATCACATATGAGACAGTTAGAGAACTTGAACTTGATTCAGTTTAATGAACTTAACCAAGTTCAATGGAATAGAACTGCACACTTATGGAACCTAATGTGCAACACTACTCTATGCTTGTTATAACCCTGATAGTACCAAGCTGTCAGGTGTTGGTCTTTAGTATGTTGTTATAACCCTGATAGTACCAAGCTGTCAGGTGTTGGTCTTTAGTATGTTGTTATAATCCTGATAGTACCAAGCTGTCAGGTGTTGGTCTTTAGTATGTTGTTATAACCCTGATAGTACCAAGCTGTCAGGTGTTGGTTTTTAGTATGTTGTTCACTGAGGTTTCTGCTGGGAGATGACAGATTACTGACCATGTTCACTACGACACACAAACGAACAGGGTTTCTCCAGTGTGTTGCAGGGAATGGTCATTCCACAATACAACACCAGCATATGTAGAGCCATCACAATTGATTAGGTAATAATTAGTCAATCACTCTGTTGATGATTCCAGAAATCACACCTCAGATGATTCTCCATTAAACATGAAGACAAGCCTGAACAGCAATGTGAGCGTCTACCTAGCAACAACTGACAAACAAACTCTGATTGGTCCTACTGCGCAAGAGGCTGCCTCCGGGGGAAAAAACCTCTCAGTTCCCTCTCAGTGAAGTTTGACGCTGGTCAGAAGGTAACTCTGGTTCTCTGTGTCCTCCTGTCTCTACACGGCCGTCTGTAAAGTGAACATGAAGGGTTCTGTGACCGTCCTCATCCTCTCCTGCCTGCTCCGTGTGGAGGCCAAAGGTAAGTGTCTGAACAGGTGATTATTGAGATGATTCTGTCACCAAAAAGTGCTGCTAGGTTACCCCAAACCTACAGTATGGTCATGTTTGTCAGCCTGATTTAAACATTTGCAGCTACTTCCTTCAGGCCGAAGGATCGATGGTATCATTGTCCTTGAAGGGGTATATTGTAGAGTTGAAATCCCACCTGGGAACACCACCACTAGTGTTCCCTTGAGTAAGGCACTTAGCCCTCAGTTACTCAAGGGAGACTGTCCCTGTCATCTGTAATTGTAAGTTGCTTTGGATAAAGGCGTCTGCTAAATGGTAAAAATGTCAAATGTAATGTAAATGTGTATTTTTCATGTATTTCTAACGACTCTTCATGAAATTGAGAATTCAAATATTCTAATTATTATTATGCATAATAATCTTCTACAACCCTACTATTGACATTACAATTTCAATTTGATGCTACTCTGTAAAACATTGATGGATCTGAATCTGATAAATCTATATTCATCATGTTTCTTGTGTCCGTTTTCAGTTCTGCATGATGATATATTTACAACAGGATGCTCAGATAGAACCGGAGATCAGATGTATGGACTTGATGGTGATCAGATCTGGTATGCAGACTTTGTGAAAGAGAAAGGAGAGATGTCTCTTCCTCCATTTGCTGACCCATTTGGAATGGAAGATGGAATCTATCAGCAAGCTGTAGCTAACCAGCAAGTATGCAAAGCAAACATAGCTAATAGTATCCAAGCGTACAAGAACCCACCAGAGGCCATACGTAAGTGAACATTTCAGATACATTTAATTCAAATCATAATATCCTTCAGATTTTGTTTCATTTGTATCAAATTATTGTACATTATTTTGTGTCAAATAGTAGGACTTCAAGTTCTTCAGGATATTAGCCTTTTAGGACAAACACCAGCATGAATACCAAACAAAAGTCTTAATCTTTATTACAGCACATAACGCCTACTCATAGCCTACTCATATAGCCTACTCATACAGCCTTCTCATACAGCCTACTCATGAACTGACACAACAGATTAAATGCTCATAAGAGGCAGCCTAATGATTACCCAAGCCTCCCCACCGTGTCCAGATATGACAGCATGATCAGTGTTTTCAGAGGGGAAGGTGATACTAACTGGGTTCCCCTACAGACGCTCCTCACAGCTCCATCTATCCCAGGGACGATGTGGAGCTGGGGACGGAGAACACTCTCATCTGTCACGTCAACGGATACTACCCTCCACCTGCGACAGTCTGGTGGACCAAGAACAACAATAATGTGACAGCGGGGGTGAGAATCAGCAATCCCTACCCCAACAACGACCGAACGTTCAACCAGTTCTCCATCCTGACCATCACCCCAGAGGAGGGAGACATCTACAGCTGCAGTGTGGGACACAAGTCTCTCACTGAGCCCCTTACACGGATATGGGGTGGGTCTCATTTAATGGACAGTTTAGTGTGTAATTTAGTGTGTACCTAAGTGTAATTGGCAGTAGCATACAAAAGTGTTACCGCAAAGTGTACTACCATGGAAAATACTTCATTTTCAACATGCCATCATCACATTGAATGTTTACAGTAATAGCTAAGCTATTTCATGAATGTGTGTATGTGTGTGTGTGTGTGTGTGTGTGTGTGTGTGTGTGTGTGTCTGTGTGTGTGTGTTCCTCCCCAGAGCCCGAGGTGAACCAGCCCAGTGTGGGTCCTGCTGTGTTCTGTGGCGTGGGCCTGACTCTAGGGCTGCTGGGAGTGGCTACTGGAACATTCTTCCTCATCAAAGGAAACGAGTGCAACTAAGATCTCAATCAGAGGGGCTGAGAAGACACTAGGGACAAACACCTGAATCTGTTAAAGTCCTTTGTAATGTGGAAACATCACGGGAAGATGAAATGCAGGGAAATCAGGCTGTTTCAGATACTTTTTTGTACTTAATTAAACATAATGTCTACTGTTGATATATTATTGCCATAACATACTAACACAATATCAATGCTTACCTTGTGCACTATTAAGAATGGGTCGCCAATCTAATGTCAGTTCTACTACATTCAGAGAGTGTTTGTAAAAATAAAGAAAATCTTTATTTTTAGGTAATGTAAGCTTAAAGGCAAATTGCAATATTAATCAATAACTCACACAAATGTAGGGTGAAATGTGGGAATTTGCTCTGAATGCTCTGATTTAGAATTTGAATTTACTCTGAATTGGAAGATATTAAAGTTTGTTGTTGTTTTTTTGTTGTTATTGGTCAATATCAATAAAAATGTAATATCAATACAACTATGAGAGTTTTGCTTAACTTAACATTTTACAGTTTGTACACAATTGTATCCAATTTGAATCAATATTAATCAATTTCACTCCAAGAGAACCAAAGGGTACCTACTCTACTGCAAGGTTACTCTTGCCTTACGCTTCACCCCCCTTTAACCTTTAACCTTCTCCTCTGACGGACCCTATATTAGTCACAGCACCAATCTGACCAATTTTTTTTTAACCATTGTCTCATATAATATCTAACATATCCATCTACAAAATATAAATGGATGGCTCATGAGGCCAGGAAAGGCAGTTTCTGGAGGCTGCGATCTTTAAAAATATGGCATTCTGTGGGAATATTTGTTAAAGCACTGCATGCTGACGTCATCAGTAAAGCAGAAAGACTCGATAATAGAAAATATATATATAGATATTGGAACCCAAAGTTGCTGTACAATATAGTTGGCCAGATGAAATACAAAGCATATAATACATTTCAATGTTGGCATCATTCACAATTAGACTGCAGTACCCCCAAGTATCCAAGGGCCGATCAGGGGCTTCAAACTCTCTCTAGCTGTTCCTCTGGTTTAACCTTCAGGTCTCCTGCTAGCAGGTTCACTCAGCATGTGAGCGTGATTCCCTGAGACAGTGTTGTTGCTGTTCCTTGTGGAGAGTTGAGCCTGCCTGTTGGTGATGAGGTGGGTCAGGTAGGGCCACTATAGGATACAGGCTGATTAACAGGTCAGGTAGGGCCACTATAGGATACAGGCTGATTAACAGGTCAGGTAGGGCCACTATAGGATACAGGCTGCCTGTTGGTGATGAGGTGGGTCAGGTAGGGCCACTATACTAAAGGATACAGGCTGCCTGTTGGTGATGAGGTGGGTCAGGTAGGGCCACTATACTAAAGGATACAGGCTGCCTGTTGGTGATGAGGTGGGTCAGGTAGGGCCACTATACTAAAGGATACAGGCTGCCTGTTGGTGATGAGGTGGGTCAGGTAGGGCTACTAAAGGATACAGGCTGCCTGTTGGTGATGAGGTGGGTCAGGTAGGGCTACTAAAGGATACAGGCTGCCTGTTGGTGATGAGGTGGGTCAGGTAGGGCTACTATAGGATACAGGCTGATTAACAGGTCAGGTAGGGCTACTATAGGATACAGGCTGATTAACAGGTCAGGTAGGGCTACTATAGGATACAGGCTGATTAACAGGTCAGGTAGAGCCACTATAGGATACAGGCTGATTAACAGGTCAGGTAGGGCTACTATAGGATACAGGCTGATTAACAGGTCAGGTAGGGCCACTATAGGATACAGGCTGATTAACAGGTCAGGTAGGGCTACTATAGGATACAGCCTGCCTGTTGGTGATGAGGTGGGTCAGGTAGGGCTACTATAGGATACAGGCTGATTAACAGGTCAGGTAGGGCCACTATAGGATACAGGCTGATTAACAGGTCAGGTAGGGCCACTATAGGATACAGGCTGATTAACAGGTCAGGTAGAGCCACTATAGGATACAGGCTGATTAACAGGTCAGGTAGGGCCACTATAGGATACAGGCTGATTAACAGGTCAGGTGGTCACAACAGTATCCTGGCAGGGTTAGGGTTAGTGAGACGGGCTTCACTCAGCAGCACTTTGATAAACCTGATGGTATTGGATCAAATAGTGCTGGTGGGTGAACTGTATATATACTGGCTTACTATTCTCTCACACAACTTTCAGTGAACGTTACCAGTCCTTACAACGTCTGCCTAGCAACATATGACTCTTTGTTTCTGGGGTAGTAGATTGGCCTGTTTGTTTGAAGAGTAGCTAAAGTCCTGCTCGGTTTCCTCTTATTGAACACAGTGGCTGGGCAGAGGAACATGTCGATGTCAACTCTCTTACACATTTGCTTTGCCCTGGGATTATCCACTCTGAATGGAGCAGGTACGTTCCACTATAATATTATTATTGATGTACAGTATAATGTATCTGATAATTGACCAATTATTGTACAAATATCCAAATATCAATATCCCTGGAATATCAGCCAACTATTTGAATTCCATAGAAGGCAAATAGAGTATGTTTTTATCCATTACTGTATGGAAAACTAGTGAAAACCAGTGCCCTTTTCAGCATCTATTTGTATTGTTTTTCTCTTTTAGATGGATATTATGAATACGTTGTGAGACACTGCCTGTACAGCTCTCCTGATCTGCCTGATATAGAGTTTACAGACTCTTATATTTTCAATCAGATAGAGTACGTCAGATTCAACAGCACTGTGGGCAAGTATGTTGGGTACACAGAGTTTGGTATACAGAATGCAGACGCCTGGAATAAAGGTCCTGAACTGGCTGTAGAGAAAACGCTGCTGGAGGGGTACTGCAAGCCTAACGCTGGTATTTCCTACAGTCACATACTGGATAAGTCAGGTGAGCAGCCCTCCTGACCACAGCAGTTTACCATCCCTGACTGACCAGATGTTCATGTTAATGTGATGTTAGTGTTAATGTGATGTTAGGGTTAATGTGATGTTAATGTTAATGTTAATGTGATGTTAGTGTTAATTTGATGTTAGTGTTAATGTGATGTTAATGTTAATGTTAGTGTGATGTTAATGTGATATTAGTGTTAATGTGATGTTAGGGTTAATGTGATGTTAATGTTAATGTTAATGTGATGTTAGTGTTAATTTGATGTTAGTGTTAATGTGATGTTAATGTTAATGTTAGTGTGATGTTAATGTTAATGTGATGTTAGTGTTAATGTGATGTTAATGTTAATGTGATGTTAATGTTAATGTGATGTTAGTGTTAATGTGATGTTAATGTTAATGTGATGTTAGTGTTAATGTGATGTTAATGTTAATGTGATGTTAGTGTTAATGTTAGTGTGATGTTAGTGTGATGTTAGTGTTAATGTTAGTGTGATGTTAATGTGATGTTAGTGTTAATGTTAGTGTGATGTTAGTGTTAATGTTAGTGTGATGTTAGTGTCAATGTGATGTTAATGTTAGTGTGATGTTAGTGTTAATGTTAGTGTTAATGTTAGTGTGATGTTAGTGTTAATGTTAGTGTTAATGTTCATGTGATGTTAATGTTAATGTGATGTTAGTGTGATGTTAATGTGATGTTAATGTGATGTTAGTGTGTCGTTTGTGAATAAGAAAACATTTGTAGAGATTCCTGATGGATATGACGATAGAGCTAATAATAATAATAGGATCAGAAATGTTGTTCTTGTACATCAGCTGTGGGAGGTTTTATATTGAATGATCATGGATACTGTAGCTACAATCATTGAACACGTACATCACTGTTATATTATACTGTTGTTTTTCTCATAGAAGCATCAGAAACAAACATTTCTATTGGCTCATTTTGAATGTACATAAGTTTCAGAGAGCATTACAACAATAGCAGTCTGTAAAATATTATGAGATTTCACTTCTCATTAAAGAATTAAACATTCAAGTTTAATCACATGAGAACAGAGCCTTGTTGGATGCTACAGACAATATGAATGATTTGCATCCGAGCTCGATGGTTCTGATGTGATATTATGCAGTCTGGTGATCAGGACTAACCCTAAATAACAGTAATCTGAGTTGTCATTAAAGTTTTCCATTTCCACTCCATCAGCTAAGCCTTATGTCAGACTCAGCTCAGTGGCGCCCCCCAGTGGAAGACACCCTGCCATGCTGATTTGCAGCGTCTACGACTTCTACCCCAAACAAATCACTGTGACTTGGACAAGGGACGGACAGGACGTGAAGACAGACGTGACCTCCACTGCGGAGCTGGCCGATGGGGACTGGTACTACCAGGTCCACTCCCACCTGGAGTACACGCCCAGATCTGGAGAGAAGATCTCCTGTATGGTGCACCACGCCAGCCTCCGAGACACCCTAGTGACAGAGTGGAGTAAGTGTTATTACAGGGAGGTTTATTATAAGTGTTAGAATGGTGTTTTGGGTGAGGAAGTTATCAGATATGTGAGTTGGGTGTTTTAAAAAGTGTTTTAATGTGTGTTTGAGTGGTGAAGGATAAACAAGTATTAGTTTATCAGACACTGAACAGGCCTTGCTGTAGTAACAGGGAACATGCATTATGTTATCTACGTGGTTTGTAGAATCTGATTGCTGCTTTTGTGTAAAAACAAATCCATCATTTCTCTTTGACAGACCCGTCCCTGCCTGAGTCTGAGAGGAACAAGATCGCGATCGGAGCGTCAGGACTGGTGCTGGGACTGGTGTTAGCGTTAGCAGGGCTGATCTACTATAAGAGGAAAGCCAATGGTGAGGGTCGTCTTGTGAGGAAAACATAGACAATATGCAAACATCCATCTGGAATTGCATGCTCTATTAAGGGTTATCTGTGTAGACACATTAACCATCCATGCTCTATTAAGGGTTATCTGTGTAGACACATTAACCATCCATGTTCTATTAAGGGTTATCTGTGGAGACACATTAACCATCCATGCTCTATTAAGGGTTATCTGTGTAGACACATTAACCATCCGAATATAACTGTCAAGCTGATCAAGTTTTTTTCAACATTCATTTGGAGAAACATCATTCTGCCTATGAGTCTTTATTACTGAAAGTCATTTTTATTCAACATTATACATCACATCGCTACTGTCTTGTATACATTTGGAGTGATATACGATTGTACATTACAGTTTCCTTTTTACATCAGGAGGTCACTGCTACAGTATGTTGATTCATTTATGAAAATATCAAGATTACTAATTTTCTCTCTCTCTCTCTCTCTCTCTCTCTCTCTCTCTCTCTCTCTCTCTCTCTCTCTCTCTCTCTCTCTCTCTCTCTCTCTCTCATTTATTTCCGTAACAGGGCGGATTCTGGTACCAAATAACTAATGTGAGAATCCTGTTCAAATGAATTACTACTTATTCATTTGTAAAATATGTCACGATAGTCATTCATTTGATTGCCAATTGTTTGTTGTGTTTTCAGGCTTGCAGGCACATTGCTGTAACCACTGCTGACAGGTGGACCCACTACAGCTGTCCTTAGATCACAGTAGGCCTGAGATGAGGCCTTGTCATAGAAGCTGATTACAATGCAGAGCTTTACTGAACCAATAGCTGCTGTTGCCTTTAACATATCAGATATCAATAGATTGATTATACACTGTGTATTTGTAGAAGTTATATTCCTATCAATTTACAATTATTATTTTTTATCTTAAACTTGAATGCAATAAATCAGCTACAGTGAGATATGAAATGATACAATTCTACGTTGTTAGAATGGGAGTGATGAAGATGAGGTCTGGGGTCAAGTCCATCTGAATATGACTCAACTGACAGGAACAGGCAATGAAGAAGAATGTCATATGGTGACATCTAGTGGGGATGTTTGAAAACACGGATGAAATATAATATAGGACGGATTGTTACTGTCACTGTTTTGCACTTCTTTTGTAATTTCTAGTCCATTTTCTATCATCATGAAATGGACCTAAAGCCTTTCACTGGTGTTGCGATATTTGAGTGAGCAGCCCAATAGTTGGCAACTGAGCTTAGGAACTTTAGAGGCACGTCTTTGTGTGTCTTCCTATTGTATTTGACAGGCCAGATCAACATATTGATTTTATATTTTCTCTGCACTAATCTAAAGTGAACGAGTAGTGAATGCTGAGAGTAGTGTGTGTGTGTGTGTGTGTGTGTGTGTGTGTGTGTGTGTGTGTGATTTTTGGGGAGGGGGTAAAGTAAACTGTTTGATTAATACACAGGTTTTGCTGTTGTTCTTATGTTCTGATATGTTTTTAAAGGTACAATCACACTGTAGTAAACGCTTCGTGAACCTTAATCTGACAGTAAAAGCAGGTTTGATGTTATTGATATATATTGAGCTTCTCTCAAAGGCTTGTGTTGCTCATCTTCTGCTTGGTGGTTTGAGACCGTTATATTCCTGATCTAACCAGTTGCCTTTATAAGAATATGGCAAAAGCTTTTCAATAAACAATTTAAAGGTATTGTTGTTTTGTCTCTCACTATCACTGGGGTTGAGTTTCAGTTAATCACATCATGGATGAGCTGACAATGCTGAATTCCAGTTTGAGAGCTCAGAATGTGATCTGTGAACCAGAAACTGAGCAACTGGAGATTGTTGTTTTTTAAAAGTTATTTTTCTGTGGCAGTCCCACTCATATTTTTCATTTTATTGGACAGATACAGTGAAGACAAACAGGAAAGTAAGGAGAAGAAGGGAGAGAGGGCATGTTAGCAGGGAACAGGCCGGATTCTAACCCATGCCGAGATGGGCATATGTGTGCACTGTAGACCGCGGTGCTAGACCACTGGACCACCCCAGGCCATGGTGCTAGACCACTGGACCACCCCAGGCCATGGTGCTAGACCACTGGACCACCCCAGGCCACGGTGCTAGACCACTGGACCACCCCCGGCCATGGTGCTAGACCACTGGACCACCCCAGGCCATGGTGCTAGACCACTGGACCACCCCAGGCCACAGATTGTTGTGTTTTAATGTGTGTTTGAGTGGTAATGGATGAACGATGACCGGTTTTAACCTAAGCTGTTACAATATTAATTTAACACACTGAACAGGCCTTGCTGTTTGCACAGTAACAGGGAACATAATACATTATGTTATCTAGGCAAGGCAAGGCAAAGTTTATTTGTATAGCACATTTCATACAACAGGGGCAATTCAAAGTGCTTTACATACAGTACATTATTAAAATACAGCAAGAGGAGCATAGTAAGAAAATAAAAATGACAATGAATAAAAGCAAATATAAGAAGTAAATCGATAAAACATTCAATAAGACAATAGTTCATGGAAAAAATACATTGATAGAAGTGTTTGTGTTTAATCATAACTGCTGCAAAACATGAAGGTTTTTTAGCTGAGATTTAAATATTTTAAGGGTTTGGGCCCATCAGCCCCATCTACGTAGTTTATAGAATCTGATGCTACTTTTATGTGAAAACAAATCCATAATTTCTCTTCGACAGACCCGTCCCTTCCTGATTCTGAGAGGAATATTCTAGATACTCTCCAGACAATCAGCAAAAGAACAAGTGTGTTGGTGTATTGACTAGACTGGAAGCGTGTGGTTAATCACAGACATGTGATATTACAGTGAACTTATTTCAGCGTCAGAGAAACAGGAACCTGCAGGTGGAATACAGAGGCTGGGGATGTGCTTCCCTGCTGCCCTGAAATAAAACAAGTGTTGTTTCATTCACAATGTTCCTGTTTATGAGTCAGTACAACAAAGGAACACACGTGTCATCTTCTCAATGACACGCCTAAAAACTCTGACCACAACAGAGGTCTCCTCTGGTAGCACTACCCTCCCCACCAGCCCCGCTTCCGGGGGTCGGACCTGGGGGGTATATTCCATCAATGTCACGAAAGAAAAATCCAGGCTTATTTTAATAAATCTGACAAAACTAACGTGGCCATGAAGGGATGCACATGGTCAGCAACAATACTCAAATAGGCTGTGACATTTAAACAATGATTGGTTGGTGTTATCAGGCTCAAAGTGTGCCGAGAAAACACTAACCCTAACACCGACCCTAACCCTAACCCTAACCCTAGCCCACCTATGAAATATTAGAAATGTGGGACCATTGGGCTGTGGGAACATAGGGATGACCCCAGTGGTGGCATAGCTGGCTTCCAGTGTCCAAGCAGGATTCTTTAACTAAAGTAATTGTAGCAGCAAGCCACAGGGATAAGTGTGCACTGTGCAGTATGGTGGTGACTATTTCCAAGTCAAGGACATGAACTCTCTATTTGGACACAGCAGTAAGGGCCTGCATATTGTTCACCTTAATGTGAACAGTCTTGTGCCTAAACTGGACCAAATCAGAGAAATGTTCCATGACAGCAAGGTTCACATTTTGAGCTTCTCTGAGACCAAGTTTGATGAATCAATCAAAGACCCAGAGATTGAAATAGTTAACTACACAGTCATCAGAAACGACAGGAACAGGTATGGGGGTGGTGTCTGCATGTACATTCACAACGATATTATCTTTAACACCCGGTATGACCTGAATCGTGACAAATTAGAATCTGTTTGGGTTGAAATTATCTTTAACAAAGCAAAACCGGTGCTGGTTGGTACTATCTACAGACCTCCCGATCAGAATGATTTCTATGATATTCTTGAGGGGTGCTTGGATGACGTTGACTGTGTGGAAAAGATTATTATTGGGGATTTGAACACGGACATGCTCAGAAATGAAGCATCCGTTTTCAAATCCTTCACTAGGTTTTCTGAATTGCACGGTCTCCGTCAACAAATTACCAAACCCACTAGGGTGTGTATTTCTACTCAAACCACCATAGATCTCATTCTAACATCGGATGAGTCCAAAATCTCCAAGAGTGGGGTTATTGTATGTGGGCTAAGTGATCATTACATGATCTTTTGCACTCGTAAAAAACATAAACCCAAGGCTGGCGGTCATAAAACTGTAACCACTAGATCCCTTAAATCCTATTCTAGTGAGGCCTTAAACCATAAACTGGAGAAACAAGACTGGTTAGATGAACTAAAATGCACACAGGTTGAAGAGGCATGGCTAGGTTTCAAAACCAAATTCCTAAATATTATTGACAGTATAGCCCCCATGAGAACCACCAGGGTTAAAGCCCGATCGGAACCATGGATGAATTCGGACATTCTAAATGCTATGAAAGTCAGAGACCTAAAATGCTCTGAAGTTCAAAAATGCAAATCAAAATTAGTGAAACACTTAAACGAAGATCACAAAACCCACTTTGAGAAAATTAAAAAACAATGCAACAAACTATGCAATCAGGTAATTACCATGACCAAATCTGCTAAGAAAGAATACCTCGATAACAAAATCGAAGAAAACTTAAACAAACCACGTGACCTTTGGAAGCTACTTAATAGCCAACTAGGTTGCAGTCAAAAACTCAAAACCAGGTCTACAAACATCAGCATAAAATCTGGAGATTCTCTCCTTACAGACAAGCTGGATGTGGCTAAGTGCTTAAACACTTTCTTTACAACCATAGCCACTAAATTAGTTAACAATCTACCACCCCACTCAGGGCGTTATGGTGTAGAGCACATCCGTGCGTTCTACAATAAACTGGGTGTACGCAAAGATGATTTTAAACTCTCCATGGTGTCAAACGATGAGGTGTTTAAAAAGCTGGGCGCTCTACACTCAGAAAAGGCCACGGGCCATGACAATATTCCAGCCAGATTTCTAAAAGACTCAGCTGCCTCCATTACCCCAATCATCACCCACATAATAAACCTCTCCATCAAACAGGGACACGTCCCCCTTGACTTTAAAATAGCAAGGGTAACCCCACTGTATAAAAAAGGAAGCAAATTAGACCCAGGCAACTACCGACCTGTTTCTATTCTTAATTCCATCTCGAAACTTATGGAAAAAATTGTTTATGAACAGGTTGATAGGTACCTTACCGAAAAAAATCGGATGTATGAATTTCAATCAGGATTCAGAACATCCCATTCCACTGACACATGCCTTCTCTATTTGAACGACCACATGAACCATGAGGTGGACTCGGGCAAGTACTGCGGCATGGTCATGCTGGACCTCCAGAAGGCCTTCGACACAGTAGATCACCACATATTGTTAGATAAACTGAAAGCAATTGGGTTCGATAGAACATCGGTGAGCTGGATGCAATCCTACTTAGAGGGGAGGGAACAGGTGGTTAGTGTGAACGGAACACTGTCCCCCCCCCTCCCAGTGACCTGCGGCGTTCCACAAGGAAGCATATTGGGACCTTTACTGTTCCTAATATATGTGAATGACATGTCATCAGCATGTGATTGCAATTTGTTCCTGTTCGCGGATGACTCGGCTCTGCTGGTCTCTGACAGGGACATATTGCAGGTGGAAAAAGCGCTAAGCACTGAACTGAGTAGAATCTGCATCTGGCTAGCTGACAATAAACTATCAATACACCTAGGTAAAACTGAAACCATCCTATACGGATCCCCATCTAAACTCAGAAAGGCTGAACATTTTAAAATAAAAGTGGGTAACATTAATATCACAAGAAAAGAGGATATTACATACCTGGGCTCCATCTTAGAGGCAAATCTTTCCGGAGATAAAATGGCAGCAAAAGTAATCAAAAAAGTGAACCATAGAACTAGATTCTTGTACAGGATATCCTCACTTGTCAGTAAAAACACACTGAGGACCCTATCAGGAGCTCTCATTCAATGTCACTTCGACTATGCCGTAACATCATGGTACTATAGAACCACAAAGGCCCATAAAACAAGACTCCAGACAGCCCAAAATAAACTGGTTAGGCTTCTGCTAGGCCTCAACCCTAGGACACATCTAACCGCTGCTCATTTTTTGAGCCTTGATTGGCTACGAGTAGTTGACAGAGTGCAGCAGCTTGCACTGGGCCTGGTCTTCAAGATACGCTACACCACAAAGACACCCAAGTACCTGTCAACATACTTCCAAAAAGTGAACAACGTCCACACATACAACACCAGAGGAAGCTCCACGAACCACGTTCAACCGCGTTGCACCACAAACAAGGGGTTAAACTCGTTTGCAAACTATGCAGTAAAAATGTGGAACGCCCTTCCTATCTTAAAGGAGTGCAAAACACTGCCCACCTTCAAAACCACTCTCAAAAAACATTTACAGGAGGCTGCAATCCGTAACTGGACCCTCTAAATCAAAAATCAGATTAAAAGACCCGAACTACCCACTGTACATACTTTGTGTTTTGTCCCCCACCCCCACCTGTGGTGTATGTCCCCACCTGTCCTACCCGCTGTACATACCTGATGTTTTGTTGTATTGTTCTTCCCATGATGGATGTATTTTTATCTTGTAGATAGTAATAGTTATTTGTCTGTATTATCTTGTAGATAGTACTAGTTTTTTTTTGTCTGTCTTACATGTAACGATGAATTGAGAATCAAGGACCCCAATTGAAATAAGCCAGTGGCTTTCTTGGGTTTTTATCCTTTTAGTTGACCTTGTATGTAATATGTACTTTCATGTACCTACTTCTGCAAATCTTCTAATAAAGTTTTTCAATCAATCAATCAATCAACTCAGCGAGTGAAACACTCAAGTGTCCCCTGTGGTCGTGTTTGGTGCCGCCTGCAGCTGTCCCATGTGACCACAAGGTGGCAATAGATACGCACTCTTACTATCGACACCACTTACGATCTACACCACTTACTTAACCATTAACTGTATCATTCCGATACATTTCTTTGATCAAAAATATAAAACTGTATGCATCAGATATATGCTGTATTCTTTATTTTATTTTTAGTCTGTCTCAATAATGGGGGTGTTGCGGTGTAGCCTACTGTATAATGCCCAACTGAAATCGATGTACATTGACTGGGTAACGTCTGTTTTCATATTATAAGAATGATAACAAGAATATGAATTACCAAATACATTTACTCTACTACCAGTAGTTTCGAAGTAGGCCTAATAATAATAATAATAATAATAATAATAATAATAATAATAATAATAATAATAATAATGCATTTTATTTGCATTGCACTTTTCATTCAAAAGAATCTCAGAGTGCTACAGAGTAAAAAAACAACAAAAGAAAAACAGCCTGAAAACACAATAAGTTAAAAACATGTTAAAAAACATAAACAAAATAATTTTTAAAAATCACAAGAATGAACACAGGGTTACAGTCGTGTCAGGAAGTACCGTAACTAGGCGGAACAAAAAGCCTCTAGCGGAACCTTTCTTCCCTCAGATGTCATTTCCCTCCCGGTGTGTGGCAGCAGACGCACAGCACACTTCCTCCAGGAACAAGCGAAGTCATTCAGGATCCGAAGCGGGAGGTGTGCTATTATTATTATCATTCCTATTTTTAATGATTAAATCTGTCTGGAGTCGTCTTAACTAGCGATACTAGAGTGAAACGGTGCCATAGAGTGTATCATATTCCAGAAATGTACCTGTGTTGATAGTTATCCAGCTGGCTGTTAGCGGGCTCACTCAACACAGTAGCGGTGTTACACCGAAATATGTCTGTTACAGCTTTAAGTTGTGTGTTAATGAAGTAATCTATCAGTATATATATATATATATATATATATATATATATATATATATATATATATATATATACTGTATGTCCTATTACTGTATGTAATATAATATATATTATATGTTCTGTATGTCCCTTTGTCTGATCCACATTCTGCTTTTCAGAACTGAAACCTTCAGGATGTTTTTGACCAGATCGGAATATGACAGGTCAGTTTATTAACCCCGTATAGCCCCCCCATAGATGTCTGGGACCTGGAGCCTTTATGTTTCGTGACGTCAGAGTTATAAGGTTCTATCTCCATTTTTGTCCAAATTGAGTTTTTTTTACATAATCTGATCCATTAGGTGTTTATTAACGCCTGTGTGGTGTTGTTTTTAAAATGTTGACATTTTTGAGTTAGTAATTCATAAAATACAAAGGTTCCATCTCACAGAACATAATGGAATGTAAAAACTTTGACGCTCAATATCTCTGAACTGCCCTAGACGGAGATAGAACCTTATCATTCTAAGCTCACGATATGTTACGGTACATGTGGGAATACGGTACATGTGGGAAAACTAGGGTTAGGGTTAGGCGCTACGTCGACTTGGTACATGCTGGCATGTCTAACCCTACCCCTAACCTTAATCCTAACCTTAACCTTAATCCTAACCTTAACCCTAACCGTAACCTTAACCCTACCCTTAACCGTAATCCTAACCTTAACCGTAGCACCCTAGCACCTAACCCTAACCCTAGTTTTCCCCACATGTACCGCATTCCCACATGTACCGTAACATATATATCCCCCAAAACGTTTATACAACTCCACTTTTACCTAGCTGACTACTTCGTTTGATGCCAATTAAGTTAGCACGCACGTTTGTCAACGCTTTTGATGGCTACCGACTCTAGCCACAAAGAAACTCTAGTTTCTTTCACTCTCGTTGTTAAATACCGAAATAGCAAACATGTTCCCCTTCGCTGTCCTTTCTGTCAGATTTATTTGTGCAACTTTCATCTTTGCAGGGGCGTGAACACCTTTTCTCCCGAAGGAAGACTGTTCCAAGTGGAATATGCCATCGAAGCAATTAAGGTAGGTCCTGGATGCCTAGCTATTTGTGTAACGAGGGTGGGTCCCCCCCCCCCCCCCCCTCCTCTTTTATATATGTTAATTCAACCCTGTACCTAAAAGAGTTTTGAAAGACTGAGTTAATCAACACACCCCTTGCCGGAACCTGCGGTCCTCAGACATGGGTCTGCTCTCCACCCCCCCTGCACCAACCTACGGCCCTTCGGGGACAGAGCTTTCAGTGTGGCAGCTCCCACCCTCTGGAACTCTCTCCCCAGTCCCCACAGTGATCCGCAACGCCCCTACCCTGGACACCTTAAAACCAGCCCTCAAAACCCACCTGTTCTCTAAGGCCTTTGGCCCCTAGTCTAGTTTTGTCACTCTCTCTGTCTTTGTTTCTTTGCTTTGTTTTTCTGTTCTGTCTGTCTGATTGACTGTCTATGGAATCTGTTAAGCGTCCTTGGGTTTGAGAAATATATTATTATTATTATTATAATTATTAAGCCGTTGTCCCCCACCAGCTGGGCTCCACCGCCATCGGCATCCAGACGTCGGAGGGGGTGTGCCTGGCCGTGGAGAAGAGGATCACCTCTCCTCTGATGGAGCCCAGCAGCATTGAGAAGATTGTTGAGATCGACACCCACATCGGTAAGAAGCCAGACCGGAGGACGAACAGGAAATAATGAAGAGCTGAAATCAGCAGGAGGTCAAGGTTCATTTGAGACAGTTTTACACTGAACCTTACCTGGCTTATCTTTATGGCATTTTGGTTATTCTCTCAGTCATCCCATCTAACGAGATGAAGAACATTTTCATTTACATTTTTTTGGCATTTAGCAGACGCCTTATTCCAAAGCGACTTACAATCAATACATTTGACTAAGCAAGTGAATCATCAATCCACCAGTTGTAGCAGGAAGAATAATCCAGCTCAGGCCCGGGGCCATTGGCAGTCTCAGTGATAGGAGGAAAAATCTACTTCGATCACCATCTTCTAAACCTAAACATTTATTTTTTAAAATATTTATTTTATTTTATTATATAGACACTGGAGAAACAGAGAAACAGTACAAGCCAAGGGGGGCAATAGAAGTTTTAGGGGACACAGTAAAGGGGAAAAAGCGGGTGTCTTCAGGAGACGCAGTGCTGGGGGGCAGTAGAAGTCTCAGGAGGTCAAAGTCAGAACCTCTTGTCACTGTCATCTCCTGTGACTACTGCAGTCATTGTCTTACCTCAGCGAGTGCTCAGGTCTGTAAAGAGCATCATGTCAGTGTGCTCTCGGCCTGATGATCTCCTCATCTTCTTAAAGGTTGTGCTATGAGCGGCTTGATCGCCGATGCCAAGACCCTCATCGACAAAGCAAGAGTGGAGACACAGGTATGTAGACGTCAACACCTGCCTGCGGTTGGAGTGTACTATAGTGTATAGTAGTGTACTATAGTGTGTACTAGAATGTATAGCATAGTGTATAGTGTAGTGTTGTAGTGTACTATAGTGAATAGTATAGCATTGTAGTGTAGTATAGTGTATAGTGTACTATAGTGTATAGTATAGTTTTGTAGTGTAGTATAGAGTAGAGTACAGTATAGTATAGTGTACACTGTGGCGATATGGAGAAGTAGCAACAGGTGTATTGTCAACGATGCTGCTTCCGTCCAGCATAGCTTCCATTATGGACTTTTTTTTGTTTTGTCTTTTTAAACGCCGCTCTGTTTGTCCCCTCTCAGAACCACTGGTTCACATACAACGAGACGATGACGGTGGAGAGCGTGACCCAGGCGGTGTCTAACCTGGCGCTGCAGTTTGGGGAGGAGGACGCGGACCCCGGGGCCATGGTCAGTGTCAGAGACCCAGAGACACTCACTTAGTCACTCACTACCTCACTCACTCACTACCTCACTCACTACCTCACTACCTCACACACTTACTCACTTAGTCAGTCACTACCGCACTCACTCACTCATTCACTACCTCACTCACTCACTCATTCACTACCTCACACACTTACTCATTCACTACCTCACACACTTACTCACTCACTACCTCACACACTTACTCATTCACTCACTTAGTCACTCACTACCTCACACACTTACTCAGTGTTGTTGCTAGGTGTCAGGCTGTTGCTAGGTGTCAGGCTGTTGCTAGGTGTCAGGCTGTTGCTAGGTGTCAGGCTGTTGCTAGGTGTCAGGCTGTTGCTAGGTGTCAGGCTGTTGCTAGGTGTCAGGTTGTAACCCTGTTGTTGCTAGGTGTCAGGCTGTTGCTAGGTGACAGGTTGTAACCCTGTTGTTGCTAGGTGACAGGTTGTAACCCTGTTGTTCTCTCCACAGAGCCGACCCTTCGGCGTGGCGCTCCTCTTCGGGGGACTGGATGAGAAAGGCCCCCAGCTGTACGTTGACTCTGAGCTGCTTTGCCTCTGGTTCATATGAGACACGTTCTATCTGAACCTGCCTTGCCTCTTGGTTCATATGAGACACGTTCTAATGCTTATCAAAAATGGTCAGACTTTTCTTTTGAAACACGGGACTACATTTTAACGTTGTTGAGAATCACAACACAAACTCGCTAGTCAAGCCAAAATACTGAAACGCAAAAGGGGTTCGGTGAGAAATCCCCCACTGCTACCTAGATAACTATAACACTACTTTACATTATTAGCACGCTCACAAAACAAGCTGTGTTAGTTTGAGTAGCGATGTGTGTCGTTGATTTTCAACAACGCGGAAATCTATTCACATTTTTCGAAAGAAAAGTCAGATCATTACATCGGACCCCGACATGAGGACCAGAGCATTAGAACGTGACACACATTCATGCTGAGTGTCGGTGTACAGTCCATGCACCCAGAGCAAGGAACACTTTCTTTCAGTTGTTATTTTTTCCCACATTACAACTCTTCGGTACTAACCTGTGTGTGTGTGTGTGTGTGTGTGTGTGTGTGTGCGCGCGCCTGTGTGTGTGTGTGTGCCTGCGTGTGTGTCCGTGTGTGTGTGCGCCTGTGTGTGTGTGTGCGCTTGTGTGTGTGTGTGTGTGTGTGTGTGTGTGTGTGTGTGTGTGTGTAGGTACCACATGGACCCCTCTGGTACGTTCGTGCAGTGTGACGCCCGCGCCATCGGCTCTGCCTCTGAGGGGGCTCAGAGCTCTCTGCAGGAGGTCTACCACAAGGTACACTCTCCCTCCCTCCCTCTCTCCCTCTCCCTCTCTCCCTCTCCCTCCCTCCCTCTCCTGTTGACCACAAGGTACACCCCCCTCCCTCTCTCTCTCCCCCTCTCTCTCTCTCCTGCCCCTCTCTCTCTCCCTCCCTCTCTCCCCCTCCCTCCCTCTCTCTCTCCCTCCCTCTCCTGTTGACCCCAAGGTACACCCCCCTCTTTCTCTCCCTCCCTCCCTCTCTCCTGTTGACCACAAGGTACACTCCCCCTCCCTCCCTCCCTCCCCCTCACTCCCTCTCTCCCTCCCTTCTGTTGACCACAAGGTACACTCCCCCTCCCTCCCTCTCTCTCTCCCTCTCCATCCCTCCCTCTCCTGTTGACCACAAGGTACACCCCCCTCCCTCTCCTGTTGACCACAAGGTACACTCCCCCTCCGCCTCTCTCTCCCTCCCTCCCTCTCCTGTTGACCACAAGGTACACCCCCCTCCCTCTCCCTCCCTCCTGTTGACCACAAGGTACTCCCCCCTCTCTCCCTCCCTCCTTTTCTCTCTCTCCCTCCCTCCCTCTCTCTATCCCTCCCTCTTTCCCTCTCTCCTGTTGACCACAAGGTACTCCCCCTCTCTTGTTGCTGTCACCCTATCACCCCCCTTTCCTCCTGCCTCCACCACCCTCCACCCCTCTGTCCTGTCTTTCATGTTCACTCCCATCAGCCCCAGGTAGGATCTACTGGTGTTGTGTCTCATCCCTGACCTCCCCCTGACCTCTCCCTCTCTGCCCCCTCAGTCCATGACCTCTCCCTGACCTCTCCCTCTCTGCCCCCTCAGTCCATGACCTCTCCCTGACCTCTCTCTCTCTGTCCCCTCAGTCCATGACGTTAAAGGACGCCATCAAGTCGTCTCTCACCATCCTCAAGCAGGTCATGGAGGAGAAGCTGAATGCCACCAACATCGAGGTTAGTGCCCCTGTCCTCGCCAGCCTCTAGTCTCTAACCTCCAGTCTCTAACCTCTAGACTACCTCTAGTACACTACCTCAAGTATATTGTATTAGGAAATTACGATAACTTCTCTGTATCGTGTCTGAATGTATTTGGGGAAAATGTCCTAAAAAATGTCTTAAAAATTCTTACATTTGACTTGCAGGAACCCTATGTTATGTTAACTTAACTGTCTTAGCTGTTAATGCTAACTTGATTCCCCCCCTGCCCCCCCCCCCTCTAACCACTCAGCTGGCCACAATAGAGCCGGGCAAGACGTTCCACATGTACTCCAAAGAGGAGCTGGAGGAGGTGATCAAGGACATCTAGAGCAGCGTGGTCGTCTGGAGGGGGAGGCCCACGGGGAGAGGGACTACGTTTCCCATCAGCCCCCTCTCTCTCTCTCTCTCTCTCTCTCTCTCTCTCTCTCATTCAGTTATTCCTTGTTTTGCGGGAGGCGTCTCTTTGTGATGTGTTGTTGTTTTTCTCCTGTTGTTTCTCGACACTGCAGGTGTCTGCTGGTTCTGTCCAGGTTCTGTCAGACCAGTGATTTGAGCTAAGTGACGTTAAAAAGGCGGGGTTCATTTTTTGTTACCGATCAATGCGACAATAAAACAGTTGTATTCTAAGAGACGTGGTTTGACTGTGTGTGTGTCCTGGCATATTTCCACTGGGTCGTACACGATCTATCAACGTGCATTTTATGTCCACTTCTAATTAGTGTATGGTAAATGGTAAATGGACTGCACTTATATAGCGCCTTTTTTGCTGCTCCAAAGGTGCTCCAAAGCGCTTTACAACGGCCTCTCATTCACCCATTCACACACACATTCACACACCAATGGCGAGGTAGGCAAGCTGCCATGCAAGGCGCCGGCCCGCTCACTGGGAGCAATTTGGGGTTCAGTGTCTTGCCCAAGGACACTTTGACATCCAATATATGTACAGACATACAGAGAAAGCTGAAATTGCGTTTCCCTCTCCTCCACGGTGCATAGCAAACAAAAACAATAAATAACAATATAATACGACAAGATTAAAAAGAACAATTTATAACTAAAAGGCTGTACTGTAAGGTGTACTGTACTGTTATGTGCACATTACAGGGTGGGCTGTCAGGGCTGGTCCTAGGTCTGGCTCTGACCCTGTGGGTGGGCATCAGGGCACAGATTTACCCCCCCTCCCCCACAGCTGAAAAGACCGACCCGCTGCCACTCAATACCACCACAGGCTGTAACCACGGTGACACCATGGACCAGCCCTGTACCACTGACCACTCTGCCTGAGTAAGTCACCCAGAGGCACATTACAAATACTACACACGACGGTGTGTCGCTACCTTAGAGCGCATAAGGGCTCGAAGTCACTGTATCGTTATCCTAGAGAGTCACTGGGCTCAAAGTCACTGAATCAAGTGGATAAAACTACAGATCAAAAAAAGGATGTCTACAGGAAGTTAGCAGTAGACTATCTACAGGTAAAGGGGTCATTTCAATACCGTTTCTGAAGTGATTTCTTGAATCTGATGTGTGTTCTCTTGCTGTTCTCTTGCTGTTCTCCGGCCTCTACTCCTGTCCTTGTGCATAATCGCAGGTGAGTCACACTCTCTAAAACTGTAGGAAGTCACACCCTAAAAGTACAGAAGGGTGGAGAGGAGAGGATAATTGAATGTGATGCAATCGATACCTGGTCGCGGCTGTTTAGGTAGCTATCAGTCACGTGTCTGACTGGGTTGCTCCTGCTCAGGTGGCTGCAAGCAGGAGAAACTACGCTCTGATCTGTTCGTACGAAAGAGTGACCAGGTAAAGAGTGATCTGCAGAGACCCCCAGGTAAAGAGTGATCTGTATAGACCCCCAGGTAAAGAG
The DNA here is from genome assembly GCF_963989245.1 of Nansenia antarctica. Lineage (NCBI taxonomy): Eukaryota > Metazoa > Chordata > Actinopteri > Argentiniformes > Microstomatidae > Nansenia > Nansenia antarctica. The sequence continues at coordinate 3,361,930 of NC_137691.1, forward strand.
TGATCTGTAGAGACCCCCAGGTAAAGAGTGACCTGTAGAGGCCCCCAGGTAAAGAGTGACCTGCAGAGACCCCCAGGTAAAGAGTGATCTGTAGAGTCCCAGGTAAAGAGTGACCTGTAGAGGCCCCCAGGTAAAGAGTGATCTGCAGAGACCCCCAGGTAAAGAGTGACCTGTAGAGGCCCCCAGGTAAAGAGTGATCTGTAAAGGCCCCCAGGTAAAGAGTGATCTGTAGAGTCCCCCAGGTAAAGAGTGATCTGTAGAGACCCCCAGGTAAAGAGTGATCTGTAGAGGCCCCCAGGTAAAGAGTGATCTGTAGAGACCCCCAGGTAAAGAGTGATCTGCAGAGACCCCCAGGTAAAGAGTGATCTGCAGAGACCCCCAGGTAAAGAGTGACCTGTATAGACCCCCAGGTAAAGAGTGACCTGTATAGACCCCCAGGTAAAGAGTGACCTGTAGAGACCCCCAGGTAAAGAGTGATCTGTAGTGACCCCCAGGTAAAGAGTGATCTGTAGAGACCCCCAGGTAAAGAGTGACCTGCAGAGACCCCCAGGTAAAGAGTGATCTGTAGAGGCCCCCAGGTAAAGAGTGATCTGTAGACCCCCAGGTAAAGAGTGACCTGCAGAGTCCCAGGTAAAGAGTGACCTGCAGAGACCCCCAGGTAAAGAGTGATCTGTAGAGGCCCCCAGGTAAAGAGTGACCTGTAGAGGCCCCCAGGTAAAGAGTGACCTGTAGAGACCCCCAGGTAAAGAGTGATCTGTAGAGTCCCCCAGGTAAAGAGTGACCTGTAGAGACCCCCAGGTAAAGAGTGATCTGTAGAGGCCCCCAGGTAAAGAGTGATCTGTAAAGGCCCCCAGGTAAAGAGTGACCTGCAGAGACCCCCAGGTAAAGAGTGATCTGTATAGACGCCCAGGTAAAGAGTGACCTGTGCTGCAAGTATCATTGTCATTTTGTAAAGAATCTTCAACATTGTGTAGATTAAATATATTAATCACTGAATGGAATGATAATAATATTATTATATTGTCAATATTAATTATATTTATGTGACTTCAAACATACCTATACACGTACCTGTGTATAGGAACAATGCTAATAATGTTTATTTTATATTTTACAGCACTGTAGTAATCTGGTCATTATTGTATATTTCTCATTGTCATGTTACAGTAGTTACTGTGTGATTACAAAACAATGTACTATCCTGAAGAGATATCGATCAACAATATTGACTAAAAACATACACGCAGGGGCAGGCTAATCTCTGGTCTCCGTGACAACAGACAATGAAGGAAGTTGACAAAGAAACGGTCCGCCCACTCACCTGCTGCCAGTCTGCCATGAACACAAGCCCGCCGCTGTCGTTGGTCTTCAGGGAGTGGAGAGAGAGTTAGCAGGTTTATCTACGGGAGCTCGGGCAATATACCAAGTTCCTGGTTTCACTCCCGGGAGTGTCGGTTGTTAAACTGTTAAGGTGAGCTTAAAATAAATCTCTTTTCTGAATGTTTGTGAACATGTTGGAATGACATAGGAAGTGACCTGAGTGACCTGTAGAGTCACTTTAGAGTCATTTTAACATTTGTAACCTTCAGTTTTTCCATTTCCTGTCAAGTTTCAGAAAACAGGTGCAGTGATATTATAAGTTACTCTGATTACAGACATGGACTCTTGGGAGTACCTTTTCTGATGCTTATGTTTCAGAGTGGTGAAAGAGAGCTTTTAGCTTGTATCTGAATACCAGAGCTGTTAGCTTGTATCTGACTACCAGAGCTGGGTCAAATGCCTGTTTGCTGTTTGCACTTTGCAAACACAGAGTGAACACAATGTGGTAGGCCCTCAGTTCTTGAGTACTTACTAGACGAAGAATGAGTCATGCGTATGGTATTCATATGGTGTTCTCTGTCAAAAGGGGTGTACAAGCACAGACTTGCGTCTTTTCAATATCACAATCAGTAATTAACGCAGCTAGGATGTTTTTCTTCTATTGTATCCATGTGTATTCTGTTCTATGTTTCACTACAGGATCAACAAGAACACGCTGTGGTCATGGAGAACACATTGCCTCTCTCTGTGGCGAGTTTTCTTTTGGCCATTTCCTTGGCCACAAGTTTGCCAGATGGAATAGTTCACTCGAACGCCACAGATCCCAGCCGTTTTGCCACCACCACGGCGACACCGGCTCCGACACCGGCTCCGACCTCACATCTGACACCCACTGCTACCATGGTAACGTCATCAAATGTCACCATTAATAGTACCGCCTCTACGGCAATTGCTAATAACACAAACAGCACAGGGGGGACAACTCCGTCTCACAACAACACCGTCCAGGACAATTCAACAACGTTCACGAACCCCACAGCACCGACTGAGAGCACAACCATGGCTACCACTACCCAGCTGACCTGGACTCCTACCGCTAAGGCCCCATCCATGTCTAGTACAGGCCCCGGCATCCTCCCCTCCACAGAGCTGACAACTCAAGCAACCAAGACAACCGGGAATCCGAGCGACACGTCATATACCGTTTCCCAACAATCTACTAATAGTTTCCCTCAAACCACCAACACGGCTTCGAGGACATCAACCACAGGCTCCACACACAACAACTCATGGGGTAGGCTAGGCTAAATGCTGTTGTTTCGTAATTACAAGCTGTCCAGATCCCTTTGTTTTTCCACTGCACTGTGTCAACACACTAGGACAAAGGCATGTGAAATCCACTCATTATCTTCTTCTCTCTCCTGAATCATCAAAACAGGTCTGGGACTCAACTCTTCGGAGAAGGCCACGACCGTTTTCTTCAGTGTCGTACTTGGGGTGTTGGTGTTGGGAATAGTCGCGTACACGTTCACTAGATGCAAACAGAAGAGGATCCAACATCAGCCGCTCTACAACTCTGAGGACACAGGTAAGGTGTTCAATATAACCAAGCAATTTTTAAAAATCTAAATACTCCCTTTCACCAAGAGAAATCATGCCTGTTACATGTCTCTGTTACAGTAGAGACAGAAATAAATGTGTTACATTACCAGCTGGAAATCTGAGCTGTAATTTTAACTGAACTTGGACTCAAAATGTTTTCCTTCCAGTGGACAGATTCGTAGCAGAAGACGACACGCTCGTCATCTCCGGGGGACTCTACGACGACTATGAAGTCTATAACCCAACGGTGACCACTACTAGCTTGATGGAGGGTGAAATCAATTCGGATAAACGTGATTCCGACTCCCAGCCCTCACAATTCCGGCTTGAGTTCTTAAATGAGGAGGGAGAGAAGTCGCCAGGTTGCTATGAGGCCCCTTCCTTTCAAACGTTTCAGGCTGTCGACAATGATTCTTAACTGACCATTCGGTTGTTAAATCTGACGTCACGTGTGACGTTTAGCAATTTCCGGGTCCAAATAAAAAAAATCCCTGCACCAGAGTACCAGTGTACTAAAGCAGTAGAATGACAGTTCAATGGTTTTTTAGACTCGGATCTTTCCCGTTTTTCCCATATTGTCAGTGTCTTTGAGCTTCGGAAAAGTGCTATACAAATATAATGAATTATTATTATTATTACTGCGGCATTTCGAAGAGAGCGCCTCAGCCAACGTTGGACCCAGAAACACGTCACGACTTAACAACCGAATTCTTGCCAACTGGTCTACATTGAGTTGTGGCTCTCTTTTAATTTTACTTTACTTTACCAGTTGTATTGTATACTTCTGGTGGGTAGGTTCCTTGACCTTGTTCTGTGGGCTTAATCTAGAGAAATGAACTGTAGAGGTAGAATATACAAGATGGGTATGATGAGTCATTTAACAGTTTTAATTGTTTATTTTTTTACTAATCTTACTATCCTTGTATCTATTTTCAGTTTTTTGTTTGTTTGTTTGTTTTTGTTTTGTTTTGTTTTGTTTTTGTCTTGTGTGTTTGTATGTGCTATCCTACCTTTCTGCCCGATGGATATTATTTTGTTTGTGGTTTCTTTTCTCTTATTGACATGCATTAAGTGTTCCTTGATGTTTATTTGAAGCATAGATATTGACGGGAGTGGAACTATGTACAAGCCTTCTGGGCTTCGTTCCCTCCTTGCACAATCTCTTGTGTGCTAAATAAACTAAACTAAACTAAACACAATTTCCTTTAATGATCAAATCAATATAAATAACAATAAACATGTTATAATAAAATAACAATTACATCATTGAATGTAGCAGAATGTAATGTAGAGGAGGAACAGGACAAGTTAAAAACAATGCTGTTAAAAGTAAGTGCAATACATTTCGTGAGCAAAAAACCTCTCATGTTGAATGGACTCTATTACCTGATACACTGATATACAAAACAGTGAATTTCACAAGCTTACATTTCAAATGTATTTTCATCAACAGCTTTTCTCAACAACATTAAACGTTTTAAGACATGAACTTGTGTGATGAAAGAGTATGTTGAATCTCCAAACATGTAAAACACCATATCCATATCCGTGTAGGAAAACTCACTGGTTACGCAAAGACGTTTTCCCAGTGTCTCTCTTCTTCTTTTTGTCAGAGCCGCTGACAGCTGTCCAACCAGCATCCCTCATGCTTTACATGGCAGCCAGCTTTAACACTAGAACAGCCATGGGTGGGGTCATTTAACACTAGAACAGCCATGGGTGGGGTCATTAACACTAGAACAGCCATGGGTGGCGTCATTTAACACTAGAACAGCCATGGGTGGGGTCATTAACACTAGAACAGCTGTGGGTGGGGTCATTTAACACTAGAACAGCCATGGGTGAGGTCATTAACACCAGAACAGCCATGGGTGGGGTCATTTTTTAATATCTTTACACTCGATAACATTTCAGGACCCTCCTTTCATAACCTTTCCTAGATATGTGCGTTCTACCACCCAGTATCCTTAAATTCTCTAAATCACATCAGGATAAGCTAGTATGAAGCTATTTTGCCGTTTTTCTGTGTAGGAGGCAGGCTAATTTACAAGGCGACCAACTAGTGGTCGTTGTGTGTAAGTATCAGCTTCCCATTGTAAAGACTATGGTCTTATGGAATGGAATGGAATGGAATGGACTTTATTTGTCATTGCTACAGTACAGGTACCAAACAACGAAATTTAGGAGGGGTGGCTCCCCTGGTGTTAGGAAAGGAAAAAGAAAACACATTTTAGAAAAAGCATAGATGCATAAAATCACAAGAAGGTAAGGAGCTGGTTTACATCAATAAAGGCTATGTACACAATCCACTGTACTATACTGCACAGATAGTCAACTAGGGTTGTCATATTGCACAAAAAGTATTTTTTCACATTATTTTAAAGTGTCACAGTTTGCAGGCTTGAAAATGTACATGTTTGTGCCTCAGCACTAGCTGCCATACAATCCGTCCGGACTGTCCTGGGCCCAGAACTTAGGCCTTTTCTGTGTTCAGGGCCTTGACGGCCCTGTGGTAGAAGCAGTCCTTCAGTCTGTTTGTCTTAGCGGCCGGGGTCCTGTACCTCCTGTTCGAGGGCAGCTTGACAAAGTGTACGTGCCCAGGGTGGGTCGGGTCCTTGGAGATCTTGGAGGCCCTCCTGAGACAGCGTGTTTTGTACAGCTCCTCCAGAGAGGGGAGGGGGGCGCCGGTGATCTTCTGTGCTGTTCTCACGACTCTCTGTAGCTCGTTTCTCTCCGCTGTTGTGCAGCTGTGGAACCAGTTGGAGATGCCGAAGGTGAGGATGCTCTCCACTGCGCCGTGGTAGAAGGCCACCAGTATCTCCTGCTTGTTGTGTTGTTTCCTGAGGCATCCTATTATAGGTAAAATAGACACGGCTGTTCTAGTGTTAAGGCACTTCCAGGTGATTTCTGTATGGCAGGGCTCTGAATCTGAAAACATAAGAATAACATAAAGAGAAATGAGGAAGTAAATCAGTAAGAAAGTAATTCATGGCTAACTGTTAAATCATATAGCAAATTACTTAAACTACAAATGAAAAAAAAAAGTAGGCTCTACTAAGATTATGTCATATCATATACTAAACAACAGGGAACTAAATGTTAAATAGTAGAGGAACAACATTTCATTTCGGCAGTGGAGTGGATGACTTTGTGGAGATGTATCACAGGACAACCTGACCTTGTGCTTTTCCATCAAGGCAGGCGACCATATCTGCTATTTTGTGCAGACATTATAAAACAGTGTTGTGAATTACTTTGACCTGTAGAGTTGAGGACGACGGTAATTTAACGGTATTTATTTAACGGTTTTTTTCGCGTTGCAAAGTCGTGACGTTAGAATTACAAGGTTCTATCTCCATTTTTGTCAAAATTTAGTTTTTTACATAATCTGATCCATTAGGTGTTTATTAATGCCTGTGTGGTGTTATTTTAAAAATGTTGACATTTTTTAGTTAGTAATTAATAAAATACAAAGGTTCCATCTCACAAAACATAATGGTATGTAAAAACGTTGACGCTCAATATCTCTGAACTGCCCTAAACGGAGATAGAACCTTACCATTCTAAAAGGAGATAGAACCGTATCATTCTAAACGGAGATAGAACCGTATCATTCTAAACGGAGATAGAACCTTATCATTCTAAACTCACGAAGTTCTGATCTCAACAAGCACGTTTCGTCTTTATTTAAACTCGAACTGCAGTGGGGCATGGCATCCACCAGGGGGCGACCTGACACCACAATAAACCCTACCCCCACGGGGAGGGAGGGGGGGCCCCGCCACCACCAGGGTTTGATTGACACACCTGACCTCCAATGAAAACGTGTTTCAACAATTTTAACCCAATCCACTTTTCCCGTGTAGGCGTGTCGTTTTTGAACGCCCAGACGCATGAGAGCAGAGCCTTGCCTGTCCGCGTCCAGAACACAGACGAGCTGCAAGCTGTTATGATACATGGATTTATCTACGTAAAAATATATAAATTTTGTGAGTATGACGCCGCTTAATCTTAATTGCATCTCAGTTGCTGTCTTATTAATGTCCTGTGTGCAATGCGAGGGCTTCCGAGAGAGAGACAACTTCGGGGGGACACACGCAACATTTCAGAGACCCCCGAGAATGAGAGAGGACCTGGAGAGACCCCCGAGAATGAGAGAAGTCAACAGGCGCAGTGCTGCTCCACCTGAAGGAGGAGATGGGGGTCTCGACTCCTGCACATCTCTATCGGGGTTCCAGTCAACGCTCAAGAATAACACACACCTCGTAAGTAGCCTGTCTATGGTCCAATGGGAAGGAGGGTGGGAGAGAGGGTGGGAGGGAAGGAGGGAGGGGTGGGTGGGTGGGAGGGTGGGAGAGAGAGAGAGAGGGGGGTTTGGAGGGAGGGAGAGAGGGGGAGGGTTGGGTGGGTGGGAGAGAGGGGGGTTTGAGTTGGTTGGGTGGGAGAGTGAGAGGGAGGGTTGGGTGGGAGAGAGGGGGGGTTGGGTGGGTGAGAGAGAGGGGGGTTTGAGTTGGTTGGGTGGGAGAGTGAGAGGGAGGGTTGGGAGATAGGGAGGGTTGGGTGGGAGGGAGTGAGGGAGGGAGAGTGGGAGAGAGGGGGGGTTGGGTTGGTTGGGTGGGAGAGAGGGGGGGTTGGGTGGGTGGGAGAGAGGGGGGGTTGGGTTGGTTGGGTGGGAGAGTGGGAGGGTGGGAGAGAGGGAGGCTTGTGTGGGAGAGAGGGAGGGTTAGGTTGGTTGGGTGAGAGAGAGGGGGGTTTGAGTTGCTTGGGTGGGAGAGTGAGAGGGAGGGTTGGGTGGGAGAGTGGGAGAGTGGGAGGGAGGGTGGGAGAGTGGGAGGGAGGGTGGGAGAGAGGGGGGTTGGGTGGGAGAAAGGGAGGGAGGGAGGGAGGGCTCTATGGTCGGTCCTATGTCACATCACCACCACAGTTTACAGCCATGTAAACAGTTATTTGTCTGCCCTCGAGACAGGCAGATGCCATCTCTCCCAACTTCCCTCCCACTCTCCCACTCTCCCGAGGGTGATGTGGGATACACAATAAGTCATTCAGAGAACCTTATTATCATCACAAGAGTTCAGTCAGACACTGCCGTGAAAGAATAACCCCCGTGGAACCTTTGGATGAGCCAGCTATATATAGTAGAGGGGGCCTGCATGCTGTATCATTCAGTGCTTGCTTGCACATTTCTGTTCGAGCCCAACATTAACACGCACACATTCAACTCACTAATCAAGGGCCTGTGGACGGTGATTGCTTAGAGACAACTGTGTTATTACTGGGCTTGACTGATAATGTGATAACCTTCTGAGTTCCCGGCATTCAGCGTCTTTGAGCCATGGAAAAGCGCTATGTAAATACAATGAATTATTATTATTATTATTATTATTATTATTATTATTATTATTATTATTATTATTACATAGAATGGCAACCGGAAAACACTGGCATACCTAGCACAGGACAAAATACTGTTATGGGGTAACCCCAGGTTGAAATGTTTTTTTGTGTGTGTGTGTGCGTGTTGTGTTTAGGACGGGACAGTACCATCCAAGCCATTATGTGTGTTAGAGGTGATTCATGAGTTAAAAATCAAGGATAAAGCTGTAGATAAGGAACTTTCTGGAACGTTCCGGCTGTACTAAGCATGCAGGATATAACAGTACTTGTTAACCTGCTACTTCAGACTACTGGTGGTCTGAGGAGATCGCTCTGACACTTAGGCAGCCTTCATCACACCTCCTCTTCATCACACCCTCATCTTCATCACACCTCCTCTTCATCACACCCTCCTCTTCATCACACCCTCCTCTTCATCACACCCTCATCTTCATCACACCCTCATCTTCATCACACCTCCTCTTCATCACACCCTCCTCTTCATCACACCCTCCTCTTCATCACACCCTCCTCTTCATCACACCCTCCTCTTCATCAGACCCTCCTCTTCATCACACCTCCTCTTCATCACACCCTCCTCTTCATCACACCCTCCTCTTCATCACACCTCCTCTTCATCACACCTCATCTTCACCACACCTCCTCTTCATCACACCCTCCTCTTCATCACACCTCCTCTTCATCACACCCCCTCTTCATCACACCCTCCTCTTCATCACACCCTCCTCTTCATCACACCCTCCTCTTCATCACACCTCCTCTTCATCACACCCTCCTCTTCATCACACCTCCTCTTCATCACACCCTCCTCTTCATCACACCCTCCTCTTCATCACACCTCCTCTTCATCACATCCTCCTCTTCATCACACCTCCTCTTCATCACACCCTCCTCTTCATCACACCCTCCTCTTCATCACACCCTCCTCTTCATCACACCCTCCTCTTCATCACACCTCCTCTTCATCACACCCTCCTCTTCATCACACCCTCCTCTTCATCACACCCTCCTCTTCATCACACCCTCCTCTTCATCACACCTCCTCTTCATCACACCCTCCTCTTCATCACACCCTCCTCTTCATCACACCTCCTCTTCATCACACCCTCCTCTTCATCACACCCTCCTCTTCATCACACCTCCTCTTCATCACACCCTCCTCTTCATCACACCCTCCTCTTCATCAACCCTCCTCTTCATCACACCCTCCTCTTCATCAACCCTCCTCTTCATCACACCCTCCTCTTCATCACACCTCCTCTTCATCACACCCTCCTCTTCATCACACCTCCTCTTCATCAACCCTCCTCTTCATCCCACCCTCCTCTTCATCACACCCTCCTCTTCATCACACCTCCTCTTCATCACACCCTCCTCTTCATCACACCTCCTCTTCATCACACCCTCCTCTTCATCACACCTCCTCTTCATCACACCCTCCTCTTCATCACACCCTCCTCTTCATCAACCCTCATCTTCATCAAACCCGGCCTTTTGTAGTCACAACGTCCTCACATACAGCTTACAGGCGGCAATCGAGTTGAGGGGGGATGAGGGGGGGATGGCACCCCCCCTGAAATAAAAACAGTCAAAATCATCCCCCTTATAAAACTGCCATCCCCCCTTTCCATCCCTTATGTCATTTTATCAATAGAACGTGGTATTGCTGCTATTTCAACATTTAGTTTTGCGCATATTGAGTAAAACACTGTGGGCGAGGGGGCACGCACACATGCAATGACATTTTTACCACCAAGTCACTGACACTGAAGTCACTGACACTGAAGTCACTGGCGCTGTGGGGATGCTAAAATTGTCCCCATATGATAAAAATCCACCATCCCCCCTGATTTTCTTTTACAACTTGAGTACTGCTTACAGCAGCGGTTCCCAAACTTTTTCAATCAGGCCCCCCTTGGGTAATTGGAAATATTTTCGAGCCCCCCCTAACCCGGTCCCCACCTAGATTGATATAATTAATTGTATAAAGTTGTACAAACATTACATTTTCTCTTCTAATAATAACAAGACACATATATCCAACTATAGTTTTATATTTTATTATGGGTTGAAAAGGAACATAAGTGCTTGGCAAATGATCCTGTGCCACTGAAATATTCAACATATCAACATTAACTAATTTCTACTGCATCACTATTCTTACTCCACACATTCCTATCACAATTACGATCAATGACTTGTGTGTGCTTGCTTTGCCTTGCAAATCTTCTCAAAGCGGGGTTGTTGTTTTGAGACTGCCACTCTCAGTTCATTCTCAATGTTCAACTTCGACCTGTATTTGCTTTTGATAGTAGCAACAGCAGAAAAGCCTATCTCACACAGGTACGATGTTGCAAAAGGCAGCAGTATTCCCACAGCTTTCTGTCCAATGAGAGGGTAGTCCTTCTCCACTCCAATCCAAAACCCAGCCAAAGTCGTGGATGTGAACTGCAGCCTCATGGTTGACTCTGAAGTCATGTCGATGTACTGTTCCTCTTCCGCAGTGCTGAACATGGCAGGTGGTGGTGCAACAAATGGATCTCTAATCTAGTCGTATTTGGCACTGTCATCCACAGAGAAGTATTTCTGGAAGCTTTGTTTCAGGGCTGAGATGTGCTCTCTCATACATGGAACCACTGTGCTCTGCAGCTCATTGGTCTCGATGAATGCCTTCAGATTCCCAAATGAGTCGATGTCCCCCTGTTCAAGTCTCCTGCCCCACATGTCCAGTTTCCGTGTGAAAGATTGTATCCTGTCTGCCAGATGTGGAAGGTGTGTGTTGTTGCCCTGCAACTGTAGATTCAATTCATTGAGCTTCTCAAACATGTCACTTAGGTAGGCCAATTTCATGAGGAAGTCTTCATCATTAAACTTGCTGGCAAGTTCGTTCCCTTCCTCCTCCAAGAAGATTCGGATCTCATCTTTCAGCGATAGCACCCTGGACAGCACCTTTCCGCGAGAGAGCCAACGCGACTCGCTGTGAAATAGCACGGCTGTGTGCTCGGAGCCCATCTCCTCGCACAAAGCGGAAAAAATGCGAGCTTTCAGTGGTCTTGTTTTTATGTAATTGACGGTGGTGATAACATCAGACAAAACGTCATTCAACTCTGGACTCAGCTGCTTTGACGCGAGTGCCTCCCTGTGTATTACGCAGTGAGTCCACACTGCTTTCTGTGCAACGCGCTTGATGAGCGTCTGGAGCCCTCCCCGTTTTCCTGCCATGGCCTGGGCACCGTCGGTGCATATCCCCACACAGTCCTCCCATTTCAGATCGGCTTCACTCAGGTATTTGTCTATGATTTTGAACAGTTCATCAGCTGTTGCTCTGTTTGGGACATAGTTGCAAAATAGCAAATCCTCGCTCAAACCCTCCGCATCAATGTATCTGACATACGCTATTAACAGACAGTCCTCCTTGTTACTATCTGTGGCCAGGGGAGCCCCTAGACTTTTGGGGGCCCTAAGCAAACAACATTATGGAGGCCCCTGGTAAGGGTCTTAGGCGGGTGACGATGTGGACATTTTAAAATGTATTTATTTCCCTGACACTAAAATATAATACGGTTTTACGAAGTTCGCGCATATGCGCGCGCTCGTGTGTGTGTAAGTAAAAAAACAGTCTGAAACAAAGGAATTCATTATAAATGTCATAATGTATTAATTAACAGTCACACACACGTCCGAGTATTTGATCAACAAAGGAGCCATGTGTAGTAACATCAAATTGGAGCAATATAAATAATGAAATATCAACTCACAATGGTGCTTATTAGAACTCTTAACACACTTACATTCTGAAACTGCTGGTGTTTTCACATTCTGAAACAGCAACATTAATATGTAATATCAAACAGAGCAAGAACAACAAATAAATAAAGAAATTAATCAAAAAAATTAATAAACAAGTATATTCTGAAACCGCTGGTGTTCTTATTTACATTTTACATGACTCCACTGGGTCTGTCTGCCTGCCTGCTTGTCTGTCTGTCTGTCTGCCTGCCTAAGACATCTTACTTATTTTGCACTCTGCATCTTATTTACATTTTTGCACTCTGCAGCTTCTTACTTATTTTGCACTCTGCATCTCCTTGCTTATTTTGCACTCTACTTATGTTTGCTGTTTGCTATTTGCTGAACCCTACTCTGAACCTGCTCTATACTCTGAACCCTGACATACAGTAACCTTTTAGAATCGCTGCTTTCGTGCCTTGGCTGCAGCAAATGCTGCCACCAGATCTTCCAGGTCCAAAGATCTTCTAACCTCCTGTTCTATCAAGATTTGTGCCAGCCCTGAAAGCCTTTCCTGGCTCATGGTGGACCTCAGGTAAGTCTTTATAAGCTTCAGGCTCGAGAAGCTTCTCTCGCCAGATGCGACAGTGACCGGAAGTGTTAACAGGAGCCGCAGGGCAATACTGAGATTCCCATAGAGATCTAGAAGTTCCTCCTTGTATATGTAGTCCAACATCTGTCTTGGAGAGACACACACATCATCAGGGAATGTGTGGATAGCAGCCCTGACCTCCATCACCATCTCCTCTCCATCGATGTCATCCATAGTTTTTTCAAGATTTAGGCACTGCTTCTGAAGCCTTCCAGACGTATTTGCCTTTGTCATTTCCTCTTTGGAGAACATAAAACCATACAGGCTGTAAATATCCTCCATCTATGAGAACCTGCTAGTGATACTGGTGAGGGCGGCGTCCACCATTGGAAGAAAAAACTCCCGATTGAAGAGGTCATCTGGTGTAGACAATGTTTGTTCTCTGCCCTCATATAGAAACTGCCTTTTTGTTCTTTTTGTTCTCTTTTCAGGAAGCCTCATGTCAATCTCTAGAATCTCAGCAATTTCTCTTGCTTCTGCCTGGCAGGAAGCAAGCCCACGGTCCCTGAAGTCTGTAAGGTAGTTCTTGACTCCTCCAAGTTCCGTTCTCAGCGTTTGGATGGAAACTGTGGGGCTTTGTAATATTTTGCTAGCATGATTGATCTGGTATAAGACATTGTACCAGACCACCATGCATAGCAGAAACTGCCAGGTCATCAGCTCACCCCGTATGCCCCCGGCTGAGGACATTGTCTCGGAGTCCTTCTTTTCTACAGCAAATTCCTTCAGTGCAGACAGTGCTTGTACCATCTCTGGCATCTGGTACCTCAGAGCCTTCACACTCTGGATCCTTGCCTCCCATCTTGTCACTGATAAAGGTTTCAGAGTGAGGTCCTTGACATGTTGTTGCAGGATTGCCCAGCGTGACACAGATGAACTAAAAAGGGTGTACAGTCTCTGCAAAATACCAAAGAGGGACATAGACAGCACAGAGGATTTTGCTGCATCTGCTACTACGAGATTCAGAGTGTGACTGCTGCAGGGAACACATGATGCCTTGTTGTTCACCTGCAGTAATCTTGCCTGAACCCCCTGTTTGTGGCCCATCATGTTGCTCCCATTGTCGTAGGATTGGCCACGACAGTCTGCAATATTTAGGTTGTGCTTTTTCAGCTTTTCCAGAAGCATCTCAAACAGGCCTTTTCCAGTTGTGTCTTGTGCAGCAAGAAAGCCAATGAAGTGTTCACTGACAGAGGCACCAATGGATGTTTCACAGTTGACAATTCGCAGAACAATAGTGAGTTGTTCTGTGTGACTTATATCAGGAGTGCAATCCATTATGACAGCGTAGTATTTGGCCTTGGTTACCCTTCTGATTATCTCCTCAACTACTTTGTCTCCGACCAATTCAATAATCTCGTTTTGGATATTACTGCTGAGGTAATGCACTGTGGTTTCCTGGTTCTGGATTCTTCGCACATGTTCACTCAGGACTGGATCGAATTTTGCCATTAATTCAATCTGTGCTAAAAAGTTTCCATTATGTCTGTCAAACAAGACTTTAGTATGGCCCCTTAGAGCTTGGTTTCTTTCGGCTAGATGGCATATGATGGCAATGACTCTTCTTATGACACCCTTCCAGTGCTCCACCTCATGCTTCATCAAATCTTGTTGGGTTTGATCGATCGCTGTCCTGCTTTCTAATCTCTTTTGCAAATCATGCCAGCATCTCATGTTGTCTGCATGTGGCTTTGAGAACTCATGCTCTTTAAGCCGAGACCCTAAATTCCTCCAGTTCCTGAACCCTTCTTTGCTGATTGCATTTTCCCGGTTTCCAAATAGAGTACATGCAAAGCAGAAGACAGCATCTGCTTTTATAGAGTAGAGTAGCCATGACCTTTTAATTTTTTCCCCATTTTTAATTTTTCTATTGTAGTGATCAATTGTGAATCTACGTGGAATCGTATCTGTATTTTTTGGAAACTCTAAGTCAGTAACCTGGACAGGCCCTTTTCTGACAAGAAACAAACATGCTGCATCTGGTATTTTACCAGTAGGCCATTCTGCAGGGTCATCAGATATTGTCAATGTCTCGATTATATCTGAACTCTTGGTCGGGCTGCTGCTGGCACTAGGGGGTAGGGTGTCCTTGTCGTGGTGATTATCCTCTTCCACTAGAGAGAGAATAACAGTGTTCACTTGTCTCAATTGGCCACTGGGCAAGACTATCTAATATTATGAAAGGGCTTGGAGTAGGCCTACCTTCTGTAGGAGTGATGGCATGATGGAGAGGCAGCAGGGTGCCATGCTCATGTGCTGAATCCTCTCCCTCGTCATGAACGACATGTGGTTGTGTGGATGTTGATGGAACTACTGCAAGAAAAATAATACATACTGCATGAAAGAGAGCGAGAGAGAGAGAGAGCGAGAGCGAGAGAGGTAAATAAAGGGGCCTGTAAGCATAGGATACATTGAACTTACAGTCAGTATCAGAAGTGGTACCTGGAGATGGTTCCGATGGCTTCAAAAATTTCAACAATGCTCCTAAGGCCAAAATGGAAAACACATTACATGGCAAGAATGTGAAAAAAACGAACTGCATGGCTTGCAATGTGAAGCTAAGCTAACATACTACACTGTCACATTAGCTAGCCTTTTTTAAAAAGGCTTTAATATAGGCTACATGATGTATTAACTATTTGTATTTTGTACCCAGCTGTCAACTAAATACGTAACAAATAAATAGTTAACTTTAAAAATGTTACTTGCTAGCTAACGTTAGCTAGCTAAACTCAGTGAGCTAACTTGGCTGGATCATTGGAAGTGGAAACGTCTGGCACCGCGAGACTAGCCAGCTATCAAAAAACTACAATACAAACGTTTGCTAGTTAGGTATTTAATCGTGGTGTATTTATTTATCATAATTATATCCACTTACCACTATCCTGGTGTCGTTTTTCATTGTCTTCTCGTTTCTTTTTTCTTTTTTGGTGACCAGAAATGTGTGACCGCTTCATGATTGCTGGCTGCTGACAGGTGTGAGGAGAAGGGGGCGGGGCTAGAAGTCAATTTCAAGCTAGAAGGGGGCGGGGCCCCACTAGGGGGGTTTTGGGGCAGCGGTGTGGATACTGCCAATAGTGGATGGATGTCCGTGGTGTTATAGATCATATAATAACGCCGTAATTGCAGGGAATACTTTACCAAACTAGCTATTTCACAATGAAAAGTAGTTAAACTCTTAACTACCCTCATATTGTTTGTTTAGCTTGTCAAACTAAAACTGTCCTTGGATGAATGTATGCGCAGCGCGAGCGCAGCGCAGCGCGAGCAGACTCAGAGCGACTGAACGCTGAATGCCAAAAAAAAAGCAGTTTGACAAAAAGGCCCTTTTTGTTTGGTGGCCCCAAGCAATTGCCTTGGTTGCCTCTATGGACGGGGCGCCTCTGTCTGTGGCCTCGTCTACCTGGAGCGCAAAGCGTTGGTCTTTTATTTTCTCAACAAGCTGCTCTTTCATGTCTTCTGAGATGTCATTGATGCGTCTCGCAATAGTGTTGTTTGACAGGGGGATAGCTTTGAGTTTTTGGGCTGTTGCCTCGTCTATCATATGTGAAACCATATCTATCGCAGCAGGGAGTATTAACTCCTCAGCGATGGTGTGTGGTTTTTTAGACTGGGCGATACGATATGCCACTTTGTAGGAGGCAAGTTGAGCATTAGACGTAACAGATGCTGTTTTAACGAAACGGCTCTGCTGACCACGGTATTCTTGGAGTTTTCTCTTGAAGAAATCGAGGGGCTTCTTCACATCAGTCGGTGTGTGGTCTCCAAGTGACGTTTCAACTTGCTAGGCTTCATGCTATCTGCCGCTAAAGTTTTGAGACAGAGGACACACAGTGGTCGTTCCTCCGCACCGACCACATTAGACGTGAAGCCCAGGGAGAGGTATGTATCGTCATACTTTCTTGACTTTGGCTTTGGGACGTTTGTCATGGGCTCCTTCGCTTTTCGTTTAGCTTCTGGCTCTTTCATAAACTTATCCATTGTTGTTGTTGCTGCTAGATAGCTGGAATGATGGGGAGGGAGAGCGTGCGTCAATGACGTGAATGGAGCCCCCCTGGGCTCGCGCCCCCTCGCTGCCTCTTTGTTACAGTTTATGGCCTGCGCTCCATTCAGGTTCTCATTTTTATTATAAAATCGTCCAACGCCCACAACACCCCTGATGGTAACCTTAAGCAAGCAGTGTTTGTTTACAGCTCTTGTGTGTGCATTTTTTTCCCCTCCCATATTATTTCAGCGCCCCCCCTGCAGTACCCCCACTAGGGGGCGCGCCCCACAGTTTGGGAAACACTGGCTTACAGGGACTCTCAATGCCAATATGCTTAATCATTCTCTCAGAACCCTCTCCCCATCCCATCCACAGATAATAGTGGGTAGTGGTGGTCTAGTGAATAGTGAGTTGGACTTGTGATCGGAAGTTTGTGAGTTCAAATCCCGCCTGAAACCACACCACTACTAGTGTGCCCTTGAGTAAGGCACTTAGCCCTCAGTTACTCCAGGGGGAATGTCCCTGTAATTAGGGTTAGGGTTAGGGTTAGGGTTGGATTAAAAGCGTCTGCTAAATGGCAAAATTATAAAATTATAAATTAAATTATATTTAATTAGATAAATGTGACCCTCCTTTAACCTGCCTAACCTAACCTACCCCTTTTTGGGAAAGCAGCAGTAACTTGGTTTGGCCTCCGTTCCCCCGGCCCGCAGTGAAACAGGAAGTGTTTTGTAGAAACGGCACAGCCAGTTCAGCCCTGGTGTTTTATGGTGGGCCGATGGTGTAACAGCCAGTGGAATGTTCTAGACTCGAGCTCTGTGAAATGCAAGCTTGGACCGAGGTCCTGGAATTCCCCTGGACAGTGTCTCTGTTTGGCTGCGTTTCGTAAAAAAAATCGCTCTGAGAGCGCCGGAGCGCACGCTGGGTGCAACGCCATGAAGGGACGCGAGTCATTTGATTGGAGAGGATTGGAGAGGCGTTCCCTCTCGGCGTGAGTGCTGATCAGATTTCCAGAGGGAATTTACGAACGCAGCCCTTGCGGTGTCTGTTAATGAGGGGGGTAGAGTTGACTTGGAACACCTGGCGTTGTTGTTGTTGTTTTTTTTGTGTGTGTCCTATTCTCTCCAAGCTGTGCTCCCTCGTAAACATTCCCCACATTCCCCCCCCCGGGCCTCCAGCGAGTGTCATTCAGTCAGCCACCACAAGGGGCAGTAATCTCTGGATGTCTGTGGCGCGAGGACACAGGAACGCCCTCTTGTCAGTGGTTCTTCAACTGTTCCCATGCCGTGTGACTGACCCATCTACCACTGCGGCTGTGATTCAAGACACTGAACCCCCAAAATTGCCCCCCAGTGAGCGGGCCGGTGCCTTGCATGGTAGCTTGCCGCCATTGGTGTGTGAATGTGTGTGTGAATGGGAGAATGAGAGGCCGTTGTAAAGCGCTTTGGAATAAAGGCGCTATGTAAGTCAGTCCATTCACCACAGAGGACTGGTCAGAGACATTGGGGTTCTCTTTCTGTCTCTCTGTCCAGGAGTGTGTTGTTTGTTTACCTCTGAAATATCCAGGACTGGAACACCCAAGAATCCAGGGGGGTATTCCATCAATGTCTCTAAAGGAAAATCCAGGCTTATTTCCCGATAACTCTTGCAATATTAATCACAATAAGCCTGGATTTTAAAAATAAATCTTGCGAGATTTATCGTAAGCTTTAAGCCTGGATTTTCCTTTAGCGAAATTGACGGAATACCCCCCAGAGAACAACAACAACAACAACAACAACAACAACAACAACAACAACACAGTAGTCTACCTAGTCTCCTTCTCCCCTCACCTCATTCCTGCTCACTTGGACCGTGCAGAGAAGCCTCTCCAAATTACCTTTTTTATTTTATAGGCTGGCAGCAATAACATTCCCCTCCTCTCCTCCCTCCCTCCCTCCCTACCTCCTCTCCTCCCTCTCTCCCTCCCCCTCTTCCTCTCTCCCTCCCTCGCTCCCTCATCTCCTCTCCTCCCTCCCTCCCTCACCGTGTCTCCTCTCCCTCACTCCCTCCTCTCCCTCCCTCCCTCCTCTCCCTCCCTCCTCTCCCTCCCTCCCTCCCTCCCTCCCTCCTCTCTGGCCAGAATGTACAGAGAAAACTTGTTGTGTTCTCTGTGTTCTCTGTGTTCTCTGTGTTCTCTGTGTCCTCTGTGTCCTCTGTGTTCTCTGTGTTCTCTGTGTTCTCTGTGTTCTCTGTGTTCTCTGTGTCCTCTGTGTTCTCTGTGTTCTCTGTGTTCTGTTCTCTGTGTCCTCTGTGTTCTCTGTGCTCTCTGTGTTCTCTGTGTTCTCTGTGCTCTCTGTGTTCTCTGTGTTCTCTGTGTTCTCTCTGTTCTCTGTGTTCTCTGTGTTCTCTGTGCTCTCTGTGTTCTCTGTGTTCTCTGTGTTCTCTGTGTTCTCTGTGTTCTCTGTGTTCTGTTCTCTGTGTTCTCTGTGTTCTCTCTGTTCTCTGTGTTCTCTGTGTTCTCTGTGCTCTCTGTGTCCTCTGTGTTCTCTGTGCTCTCTGTGTTCTGTTCTCTGTGTCCTCTGTGTTCTCTGTGCTCTCTGTGTTCTCTGTGTTCTCTGTGCTCTCTGTGTTCTCTGTGTTCTCTGTGTTCTCTCTGTTCTCTGTGTTCTCTGTGTTCTCTGTGCTCTCTGTGTTCTCTGTGTTCTCTGTGTTCTCTGTGTTCTCTGTGTTCTCTGTGTTCTGTTCTCTGTGTCCTCTGTGTTCTCTGTGTTCTCTGTGTTCTCTGTGTTCTCTGTGTTCTCTGTGTTCTCTGTGTTCTGTTCTCTGTGTCCTCTGTGTTCTCTGTGTTCTCTGTGTTCTCTGTGTTCTCTGTGTTCTCTGTGTTCTGTTCTCTGTGTCCTCTGTGTTCTCTGTGTTCTCTGTGTTCTCTGTGTTCTCTGTGTTCTCTGTGTTCTCAGCCAGCAGCAGAGAACCAAGAAAAGCAGCCGACTGATGTTCCACATGGTGTTTGTGTGTCCAGGAGAGGGGGAGGGAGGGAGGGAGGGAGGGAGCAGAGGAGGGTTGGGTGGGTGGGAGAGAGGGGGAGAAGGATGGCGGGAGGGAGGGAGGGAGGGAGGGAGGGTGGGTGGATGAGAGAGAGAGGGTTGGGTGGGAGGGAGGGAGGGAGAGAGGGAGGAAGGGAGGGTGGGTGAGAGAGAGAGGGAGGGAGGGAGAGAGGGAGGAAGAGAGACTTAAGGAGAGAGGGATGGAAAGTGGGAGTTGGTGGGGAGAGAGGGAATGAGACAGAAAGAGAGAAGAAGGGGGGAAAGAGAGCTTCAGGGTTGGCTAACGTTTTTGTTTTCCATGACATCTTGTCCTCAGTCGGTGGAGGGGGTGGTGGGGTAATGGGCCTGTGTCGAGACCTGGGGGGGTATTCCATCAACGTCGCGAAAGGAAAATCCAGGCTTATTTTGATAAATTTCGCTCTTTCGACTTGTAAAAGAAACAAGGTTGGATTTTCCTTAAGTGACGTTGCTGGAACACCCCCCAGATCCACCCCCCCCCCCCCCCCACAGCTGACTGAACCTCCCTCCTCCTTACCCCCCTCCCCAACCCTGTCCTTACCCCCCTCCCACCCCTATCCATACCCCCCTCCCTCCCCCAGCCCTATCCTTACCCCTCCCCCCCTCCCTCCCTCCCCCAGCCCTGTACTTCAGCCCACCATACCCCTGCCTCCCCCAGCCCTGTACTCCCCCCAGTCCTCTGTACCCCCCCCACCCCCCAGCCCTGCCCCTCCCCTCCCCCAGCCTCATGGCATGTACACAGCTCCATCTCAGAGATCACACGCCCGCCCCCCCCGCGCGGCCTTGACCTCGTCTGAAGAGTTATTTGTGTCAATATTGACGTAGCAGCCAGGTTCATACGCAGAGCTGCCTGGAGAGAAGGACCTCACTGTGTTCCTCTGTGTGATCTCTCATACCCACACTGCTCTCCTGTGTGTGTGTGTGTGTGTGCGTGTGTGTGTGTGTGTGTGTGTGTGTGTGTGCGTGTGCGTGTGTGTGTGCGTGTGCGTGTGCGTGCGTGCGTGCGTGCGTGCATGCGTGTGTGTCTGTGTGTGTGTGTTAGAGAGCGAAGGGTGGGGCCGACTCCCTTTTCTCTGTGTGTGTGTGTTTTAGATTAGATTAGATTCAACTTATTGCTAATTGTCATTGCAAATACCAGACAACGAAATGCAGTTTAGCATCCAACCAGAAGTGCAAATAGTGATATAGAACATGATATAAAACATGATAGTGATAGTGATAGGTACAGTATGGCAAGTACGGTAGTTTAGAGGTATTTTCAGTTATGAGCTATGTACAGTTATGGTAGCTATGTACAGTTATGGTAGCTATGTACAGTTAAGGTAACTATGTACAGTTAAGGTAGATATGTACAGTTAAGGTAGCTATGTACAGTTATGGTAGCTATGTACAGTTAAGGTAACTATGTACAGTTAAGGTATCTATGTACAGTTAAGGTAGATATGTACAGTTAAGGTAACTATGGACAGTTATGGTAGCTATGTACAGTTAAGGTAACTATGTACAGTTAAGGTAGATATGTACAGTTATGGTAGATATGTACAGTTAAGGTAACTATGTACAGTTAAGGTAACTATGTACAGTTAAGGTAACTATGTACAGTTAAGGTAGATATGTACAGTTAAGGTAACTATGTACAGTTAAGGTAGATATGTCAGAACGGTATGTATAAATAGAGGCTATATCAAAAAGAGGTAGTGCAGTGTGCAAAAATATGGTATATGCTAGGGGTGCAACTGTTCTCGGTTTTATATTGAACCATACGGTTCTCCACCCACGGTTCTATACGCACTAGTGAATGACGGTTTTTCGGTTTATCCTGCGTTTCGTTGAAAGTCAGAGGTGGAGTTGGTCTGGAACGCCAGTTGCTTCTTGTTCAAATGTTTGTTCATGGCGAGCGGAGTTGAGAACATGGCAACAGTTTGAGGAAGCCCCGGATTGCTACAAATCTGCGTTGTGGGGTCATTCAATCTGGTTTTGGCATTGAATACAATGATGAGGGAACGGAAACAGTGAACAGAAACGTTACTGCAAGCATTGCTTCACGCGTGTTGTATATGCGCATATAGGCTACCAGCTGTGATGGCTAAAGTGCACTTTTACTTGTATTTCTTCCTCTCCTATACCAGTAGTCAAGGCTAAGAGCCACTTTTACATTTGAAAGTGTTTTTTAAATGTATTTATATATTTTTAAAAATATTATACAATATACCAGTCATATTCTGGAATGTGTCTGAATGTTAAAGTTCCATAAGTATAAGCAAAATAAAGTAAAGTAACAGTTTGTAAATAAATAAGTAGCATTTGTTTTCTGGGGTTATGCACCCCTAGTAGGCTATGTGCAAAGGTAGTGTTTGTAAACAGCAGTAGGGACCAGG
Source organism: Nansenia antarctica (assembly GCF_963989245.1). Classification (NCBI taxonomy): domain Eukaryota; kingdom Metazoa; phylum Chordata; class Actinopteri; order Argentiniformes; family Microstomatidae; genus Nansenia; species Nansenia antarctica. Next base: position 3,384,034 of record NC_137691.1, read on the forward strand.
GTAATACAGCGTTCACATTTACCAGGGGTGTGTGCAACCAGCAGTAGTGCAACCAGCAGTAGTGCAAAGGCTAAATTGGATTGTCCACAGTGGCCGGGGGGGACGGGGGACGGGGGTCACTACCCTACCTAACACTAGGTTGCTGTTCTAGCCTTTCGCTAACCTTTCTCTTCTTCCTCCTCCTTCTCACACCCCTGTCCTTCTCTCTTCCTTCTCTTCCTTCACTTACTTTCCCCCTCTTCCCCCCCTCCCCGCCTGAGTTGAAAAAACATCGACCTCACTGAGGCAGAACCACCCCCCCCCCCCCCCCCTCGCGTCTCGTCTAGTTCCTGTCAGACCAAGGCTGACCTTACTCACTGTCAACCTTGCCGCTTCCTTGGGGTTTGAAGGGGGTGGGGGGAGGGGGTGGAGGATATCGTCTGACCAGGGCTCAGAGGAACAGACGTGGGAAAACACTCCTCAGGGGTTCAGACTTGACACAGGTGTGCCAGCGAAGGCCTGTCTCCTCACCCCTTCCCCCCCCCCCCCCCCCCCTCAAGGGTCAGGGTCGGGGGTCAGGGGTTATTTTCAGGGCAGTCTGTCGTGTCCTGGTAGGGTCACAATCGCTATCATGATGGAAAAACACACTCAGACTCCTAAGTACAGATACCAGTAGGCTCCAGATCAGCTTCTTTCACAGAGCTGTCAGTCTGATAAACTGACAAACCCCCCCCCCCCCCCCCG
>NC_137691.1:3389756-3392522 GCF_963989245.1 Nansenia antarctica
TTGGGGGCCCAGTAAGGAGTGTTTTGGGGGCCCCAGTAAGGTGTGTTTTGGGGGGCCCAGTAAGGAGTGTTTTGGGGGGGCCCAGTAAGGAGTGTTTTGGGAATGCCCAGTAAGGAGTGTTTTGGGGGGGCCCAGTAAGGAGTGTTTTGGGGGGCCCAGTAAGGAGTGTTTTGGGAATGCCCAGTAAGGAGTGTTTTGGGGGCCCAGTAAGGAGTGTTTTGGGAATGCCCAGTAAGGAGTGTTTTGGGGGCCCAGTAAGGAGTGTTTTGGGGGCCCAGTAAGGAGTGTTTTTGGGGGCCCAGTAAGGAGTGTTTTGGGAATGCCCAGTAAGGAGTGTTTTGGGAATGCCCAGTAAGGAGTGTTTTGGGAATGCCCAGTAAGGAGTGTTTTGGGGGGGCCCAGTAAGGAGTGTTTTGGGGATGCCCAGTAAGGAGTGTTTTGGGGGGCCAGTAAGGAGTGTTTTGGGGGGCCCAGTAAGGAGTGTTTTGGGGGGCCCAGTAAGGAGTGTTTTGGGGGGCCCAGTAAGGAGTGTTTTGGGGGCCCAGTAAGAAGTGTTTTGGGGGGCCCAGTAAGAAGTGTTTTGGGGGGAATGCCCAGTAAGGAGTGTTTTGGGGGCCCAGTAAGGAGTGTTTTGGGGGGGCCCAGTAAGGAGTGTTTTGGGGGGCCCAGTAAGGAGTGTTTTGGGGGCCCAGTAAGAAGTGTTTTGGGGGGCCCAGTAAGGAGTGTTTTGGGGGGGCCCAGTAAGGAGTGTTTTGGGGGGGATGCCCAGTAAGGAGTGTTTTGGGGGGCCCAGTAAGGAGTGTTTTGGGGGGCCCAGTAAGGAGTGTTTTGGGGGGAATGCCCAGTAAGGAGTGTTTTGGGGGGCCCAGTAAGGAGTGTTTTGGGGGGCCCAGTAAGAAGTGTTTTGGGGGGCCCAGTAAGGAGTGTTTTGGGGGGCCAGTAAGGAGTGTTTTGGGGGGCCCAGTAAGGAGTGTTTTGGGGGGCCCAGTAAGGAGTGTTTTGGGGGGGCCCAGTAAGGAGTGTTTTGGGGGGGCCCAGTAAGGAGTGTTTTGGGGGGGCCCAGTAAGGAGTGTTTTGCTAGCATGCTAGCGTGTTACTCTGCCTCCCTCTCCCTCAGCGAGGACTATGGGAAGACGTTCCAGGACTGTGAGCCGCCTGATCAACAACACCTTCGTCCAGACGGAGTTCGGCATCGCATAATCAGCCCCGGACAACTCAGGCAAGGTCAGCATCTCCCCTCCTCTCTTCCTCCCCTCGTCCCCTCCTCTCTTCTTCCTCTCCTCCCCCTCCTCTCTTCCTCCTCTCCTCCCCTCCTCTCTTCCTCCCCTCGTCCCCTCCTCTCTCCTCCTCCTCCTCTCCTCCCTCCTCCCCTCCTCAGGCAAGGTCAGCGTCTCCAGCCTTCATGCCCTCCTCCCCTCCTCTCCTCTCCTCCCCTCCTCTCTTCTTCCCCTCCTCTCTTCCACCTCTCCTCCCCTCCTCTCAGAGAGAGTTGAGCCCGGTGACACAGTCATGGACACTCTGTCCTCAGCGTTTTTTGCCTACAAGACTCTGTGATTCCCCGCCCCCTCTGATGCCTCGCCCCCTCTGTGATGCCCCCCCCCCCAGGTGATTCTGACCTGTGACGTGTCGGAGGGAGGCGGATCCCGGCTCGTCCGCTCGCAGGACTTTGGGCGGAGCTTCGTGTCGTCGGACCTCCCCTTTTTCCCGCTCATCCAGGCGCTGTACAACCTGGAGACAGCAATGTGCTGCTGTCACTCAGCATCACGGTACGACCTCTGACCTCTAACCTCTAACCCCTAACCTCTGACCTCTAACCTCTAGACTACCTCTAACCTCTAACCTCTAGACTACCTCTAACCTCTAACCTCTAGACTACCTCTAACCTCTAACCTCTGACCTCTAACCAACCGACTGCTGAATCTCTTCCTCCTTCATTTATTTCTTAATTGTTTTATTTTTCATCCCCCTCTCCTCGCTTTGTTGTATCATCCCTCTCTCCTCTCTCCTCCAGCTGGACCTGTGGCTGTCTGAGGACTTTGGCGCCACCTGGAGGAAGATCCATGACAGTGTGTGTCTGGTCAAGTGGTGAGAGCTCCTTCAACCGACTGACTAAACAATGATGTATAAATATAAATATGTAGGACTGAACATTATGTTTGTAGTGCGTGCGTGTGTGTGTGTGTGTGTGTGTGTGCGTGCATGTGTGTGTGTGTGTGTGAGTGTTTGTGAGTGTGCGCGTGTGTGTGAGTGGTTGTGCGTGTGCGCCTGTGTGTGTGTGTGTGTGTGTGCGCGTGTGTGTTTGTGTGTGTGTGCGCGCGCCTGTGTGTGAGTGTGTGTGAGTTCCTGAGTATGTGGTTGTTATTCCAGCTGGCTTGCCTTGCCTCGACCACGTATCTGACTGTGCGTGTGTGTGTGTGTGTGTGTGTGTGTGTGTGTGTATCTGACTCCTGCTCCTCCTGAGGTCACATGAGGTCACAGCGCCGGGCTGGGTTTGTCCCTGCGTGGACAGACATGGCCTCCCTCGGCATTGTGGGAAGTGGGAGAGCGTTGTGGGATTGTTGTGGCCGCAGTTTAAATAGAGGCTGTGAGGAGAATGTGGAGAGTTTTTATGTGTCACATGTCCCGTATGACCCAGCAATTCTTGAGAATTTGTGTGTGTGTGTGTGTGTGTGTGTGTGTGTGTCTGTCTGCGTGTGTCTGTCTGCGTGTGTGTGTGTGTCTCTCTGTGTGTGTGTCTGTGTGTCTCTGTTTCTCTGTGTGTATGTG
>NC_137691.1:3395222-3432722 GCF_963989245.1 Nansenia antarctica
AGCTGTGAATCTCCCGTTCTACCACATCCCAAAGGTGTTCTATTGTTCCATTTATTGGATTCAGATCCGGTGACTGGGAAGGCCACGGAAGAACACTGAACTCATTGTCATGTTCATGTAACCAGTTTGTGATGACTTTTGCTTTGTGACACGGTGCATTATCATGCTGGATGTAGCCATTAGAAGGTGCGTTATCATGCTGGAAGCAGCCATTAGAAGGTGCATTATCATGCTGGATGTAGCCATTAGAAGGTGCATTATCATGCTGGAAGCAGCCATTAGAAGACAGGTACATTGTGGCCATGAAGGGATGCACACGGTCAGCAACAATACTCAAATAGGCTGTGGCCTTCAAGCCATGACTGATTTGGTATCAACGGGCCCAAAGTGTGCCAAGAAAACATTCCCCACCCCCACCATTACACCACCTGAATGAATGAGAATGTGTACAGGTCAGGTGTTCCTAGTAAAGTGTTCGGTGAGTGTGTATTATATTATTGTATATTATCATGTCATCAGAACAACCCTGCCAACATTTAAACAGGCCCTCAAAACCCACCTCTTCAAGCTCACCTTCACCAGTTAAACCCCCCCCCCCCCCCGCCAGCAGTACTGTAATCAGGCCCCTATACTTTTATTTATTTATTTTTGTTTCTTTTTATTATTACTACTCAATCTTTGTCAGTTTGTAAAGCGTCTTTGAGTGTCTAGAAAAGCGCTATATAAGTCAAATGCATTATTATTATTATTATTATTATTATTATTATTATTATTATTATTATTAGGTGTTGACCTTGCCCTCTGCCTCCCCCTGCAGGTAGGGAGGGGGACTATGTGCAGTGGCTGGCCCACTCTGCCGACCTCAGCGACCCCACAGACGGGTGCATGCTGGGATACAAGGAGCGCTTCCTGCGGCTGAGGAAGGACTCCGTCTGCTGGAACGGCCGGGATTACGTCATCACCACCCAGCCCAGCCCCTGCCCCTGCACGCTGGGAGACTACCTGTGGTGGGTGCGCCTTCATAAACCTTCCCCTCCTTGTTTCCCCTGCCCCTGCCCCTGTACGCTGGATGACTACCAGTGGTGCGCCTTCATAAACCTTCCCCTCCTTGTTTCCCCTGCCCCTGCACGCTGGGCGACTACCAGTGGTGGGTGCGCCTTCATAAACCTTCCCCTCGTTGTTTCCCCTGCACGCTGGGCGACTACCAGTGGTGGGTGCGCCTTCATAAACCTTCCCCTCCTTGTTTCCCCTGTCGTAAAAAAAAAAAAAAGGACATTTCTGCTTTCATGGGAGAGAGAGAGGAGGGATGACATGCAGGATATGGCATGTAACATTACACACCATGTTCAAACATTAAGCAACATGTAATAACATGGTGTAATAATGTCTTTCTCTGTCTGTCTGTCTGTCTGTCTCTCTGTCTGTCCTGTCTGTCTCTCTGTCTGTCTGTCTCTCTGTCTGTCTGTCTGTCTCTCTGTCTGTCCTGTCTGTCTGTCTCTCTCTCTCTCTGTCTGTCTGTCTGTCTGTCTGTCTCTCTTGTAGTGATTTTGGCTACCACCGGCTGGAGAACAGTTCAGAGTGCGTGGAGCAGGCCGACCTGAAGGGCCGGGCCCTGGAGTTCTGTCTGAACGGGACCAGAGAACAGCTGCAGACCAGCGGGTAAGACAGTTAGGATAACTAACCAGAGACCAGCAGGTAAGACAGTTAGGATAACCAGAGAGTAAAAGTGAAAATGTGACAGGTTCTAATGCTTTGGTCCTCATATCGGGATCTGATGTAATGATCGGACTTTTAAAATGTTTTGAATACATTTCCACGTTATTGAAAATCAACGACACATCGCTAGTCAGCTAACACAGCTTGTTTTGTCAGCCTGCTAACAATGTAAAGTAGTGTTGTAGTTAACTAGGTAGCAGTGGGGGATTACTCACCAGATCCATTGTGTTGCAGTCACTCCATCTCTCTCCCTCTCTCTCTCTCTTTCTCTCTATCCTGCCTTTCTTCCCCCCCCCTCCCCTCTCTCACGCGTGCTTTCTACCTCCTTCCCCAAGCTACCGGAAGATTCCAGGGACCGTTGTGAGGGCGGGGTCAAGCCAGAGAGGAAGGAGCTCGACCTGAAGAAGACCTGCATCAGCAACATGCTCTACCCCAAACCTCTGGTTAGTCCCTACCTACCCCAAACCTCTGGTCAGTGTTGCTCTACCCCAAACCTCTGGTCAGTGTTGCTCTACCCCAAACCTCTGGTCAGTGTTGCTCTACCCCAAACCTCTGGTCAGTGTTGCTCTACCCCCAAACCTCTGGTCAGTGTTGCTCTACCCCAAACCTCTGGTCAGTGTTGAGTCCCTACCTACCCCAAACCTCTGGTCAGTGTTGCTCTACCCCAAACCTCTGGTCAGTGTTAAGTCCCTCTACCCCACGCCTCTGGTCAGTAGGGATGCTCCGATCTGGATTTTTGGGGCCGATACCGATCACCGATTTTTTTCCTCAAGATCAACCGATACCGATACCGATACCGATTTTTTTTTAAATACATAACTGTAGGCCTACTGACTGGATAGCCTACATATTTTTTGCTTTTTAGACAAAAGTTTTGATCCATTAGGCACCAAGCAAACGCAGACCCATTTTTATGGCATAGTAAAGGTCTGGCCTATCACCCAGTTAGGGCCTGAAGCCCAAGTCAGTCGATATGGCTGTATAAAAGACATCATAAACGTGGCCTTCATGGTTTACATACTGTTACGTCCTCCTATGTTTTCTGTTCAGTTATCTGTCTTCCCCAGGGAAAAAAAGAAAGAAAAAAAAAGATCGTTTTTTTGCGATCGGCCATTTTTGCCGATCACCGATCGAGTCATTTGGAGTGAAATCGGCCGATTTAAATCGGTGGCCGATAAATCGGAGCATCCCTACTGGTCAGTGTTGAGTCTTCAGGCCAAAACTCGTAACCTTGTCAGTAGAACCTAGTAGAACCCTAGGTCCAGGGGTTGTGAAGACCACACTGGTGCTTTGTTAACCATAGGCAAGGTTTGCCCTCTCTTTTCCATCTGTCTTTATGTCTCTCTGTCTCACTCACGTTCTCTTTCTCTCTTTATCCTTTCTCTCTCTCTCTCTCTCTCTCTCTCTCCCCCTCCTCTCTCTCTCTCTCTCCCGCCCCCCCTCTCCCTCTATCTCTATCTCTCTCTCCCCCCCCTCACCCTCTCTCTCTTCCTCCCTCCCCACTTCCCTCTCTCCCTCCCTCCCTCCCTCTCTCTCTCTCTCTCTCCTCTCTCTCTCTCTCTCTCTCTCTCACACACACACAGACGGAGGCCCACTCGTTAAGCTCCGCCCCCATAGTAGTGGTTGTCCTGGCGATCCTGGTCCTCAGCGCCGTGGCCGGAGTTCTACTGGTCAAGAAGTACGTCTGTGGAGGGAGGTCAGTACACCGCGCGCGTGTGTGTGCGTGTGTGTGTGTGTGCATGTGTGGGGGTGACTGTGGTTCAGGAGGTAGTGTGTATGTGTATGTAGAGTGTATGTAGTGTGTATGTGTATGTAGGGTGTATGTAGTGTGTATGTAGTGTGACCTGTCCTGCAAGGAAATCAGTCCGACCACATCTATTTACGTGGAAATGAATCAAGCTGGAACCAAAAAAATGCCAATTGGCTGCCCCCGGGAGAAATGATTGGCGAACGAAGCTACGGCAGGATGACAAAAAGCTATGATATGGTGTCGCGAACAGGGCTAAAATTATATTCAAAGAGGTCTAAGACCCAAAAAGGTCTTAAATTTGACTTGTTGAAACTTGTAGGAACCCTGTATAATGGTGCTTTTCCATCAGGGTCCCGCGTTAGTGCAGTTCGGATCAGTTCGAGGTCAGGTCGGGTCACTTTGATCTGTTCTGGTTTTCCATTATACACAAACCGACCCGGACTAGTAGGAGGAGTAGACGATAGTAGGCGGAGTTACGCGTCACACGCAGCCTGGCAAAAAGCTTCCGGGTGTACACAGCAACAGCCGTGATTTTTTTGGAGAGAAAGAGAAAGAGAGAGAGGAAGCTATGTACACATAATAAAGTCATGTTTTTTGAACCCTTAAAACCACTGCCTTCACATGTCTGCTTTATGAACTGTAGTATCATCCATCGGGAAACGCCGACAAGACGCGAATCTACCGGCATTTGACTCATGACACAGCCGGTGTTATTCACAGACAAACACGGTGCCGTTTGCGGGTTAATAACTTCGGTTTACCGGGGGTTAGGATAACAATTCAAACGTGTCCGGAAAGAGGAGAAGCCAGGGAATTCAAAAGTTTTTGAATGGAGTCGATCCTCCACTCCTATCACCGTGGACACAGCGCGGAGCGAATTCCCTGTTAAAACCGGCATTTGACTCATGAGTGAACGGCGAAAATGGCTGGACGGCTGCGGGCGAACTCCCGGTTCATCGAGTTTACGGTTAAAAGCATAACTTCTCGGGGTGTCAGCGCGGTGGTTAAGGGCTCAAAATGACCGTAGACAGATGGTGAAGTTAGCAAAGGAGTATTGTCTTTGTACCACCTCCACAGCCGGTGTTATTCACGGACAAACACGGTGCATAATAGCGATTTTTGTGTTGTGCTTGTTGTAAATAAAAGTTATATGATTCATTGAAATGACATTAAACTAAGATAATACGATGGTCAGCATAATTTTCCGAATCTTTATTAATAAGCTATTACAGAAAATGTAGTGACATTTTCCTAGAGTGAATGTGGTATTTCAAGATGGCGGTTAGTGAAGAAATATATGGGATGGGACATGGGATGACGATTTCCATTGACCAATCAACGGTGTGCAGCGTCACACGTCACACGCAGCCTGGCAAAGAGACCCGGATATGAAATTTTAGACCCTGCTCTCGATGTGGAGCTAAAGAAGCGAGCTGACCTGGGACCGAACCGACCTGGAACGACGAATGGAAAAGGGGAACGAAGCGGGCTGACCCGGGTCAGCACCAGGTCAGCACCGTAGTGGAAAAAGGCCATAAGTCAGTCCATTTACACTTCTCTCCCTCCTCCCTCCTGTCTCTGCTGCCTCTCCCTCCTCTCTCCTCCCTCCTCTCTCTGCTGCCTCTCCCTCCTCCCTCCTCTCTCTGCTGCCTCTCCCTCCTCTCTCCTCTCTCCTCTCTCTGCTGCCTCTCCCTCCTCTCTCCTCTCTCTGCTGCCTCTCCCTCCTCTCTCCTCTCTCTGCTGCCTCTCCCTCCTCTCTCTGCTGCCTCTCCCTCCTCTCTCTGCTGCCTCTCCCTCCTCTCTCTGCTGCCTCTCCCTCCTCTCTCTGCTGCCTCTCCCTCCTCTCTCTGCTGCCTCTCCCTCCTCTCTCTGCTGCCTCTCCCTCCTGTCTCTGCTGCCTCTCCCTCCTGTCTCTGCTGCCTCTCCCTCCTCTCTCTGCTGCCTCTCCCTCCTCTCTCTGCTGCCTCTCCCTCCTCTCTCTGCTGCCTCTCCCTCCTGTCTCTGCTGCCTCTCCCTCCTCTCTCTGCTGCCTCTCCCTCCTCCCTCCTCTCTCTGCTGCCTCTCCCTCCTCCCTCCTCCCTCCTCTCTCTGCTGCCTCTCCCTCCTCCCTCCTCTCTCTGCTGCCTCTCCCTCCTCTCTCTGCTGCCTCTCCCTCCTCTCTCTGCTGCCTCTCCCTCCTCTCTCCTCTCTCTGCTGCCTCTCCCTCCTCCCTCAGGTTCCTGGTGCACAGGTACTCTGTGCTGCAGCAGCACGCTGAGGCTCATGGGATAGAGGGAGTGGACGAGCTGGACACACACACCATGGAGACGGGCAAAACACACTACCACGATGATTCAGACGAGGTGCACACACACACACACACACACACACACAGAGACACACATCACAGAGAGAGAGCCTTACTCTGAGAGCCTCTTTGAGAGCATGAGGAGATGTTATGTACCACTAATATACCATTTTATATATATATATATATATATATATATATATATACTGTATATATATGTATTTTATTGGCTCAAGAGGCCATATATATATATTTATAATATAAATATCAATATAATGTGTCATGTCATTTGACCTTGTTTCAAGGTGGTTTCAAACACAGTGTTTCTTGTTTGTGTGTGGTGTGTGTGTGTGTGTGTGTGTGTGTGTGTGTGTGTGTGTGTGTGTGCGTGCGCGCTTGTAGGACCTTTTAGATTGAGAGGGCGGCTTTGAAAGACCTGACCCGCCTCTCCCAGACGACATCCTAGTCGCTTGTCCAAGACGCCCTCCCTCCATGGTGCCCCAACATGGCCTCTCCTCTCGCCTGTCCCCCCTCCCCTTTCCCCCCTGTCCCCCCTCCCTCCCTCCCCCCCTCCAATGCTACTGCTTCCCGCTCAGTGTCTCCCCCCTGTGGCCGGAGGACTGGATGACTGCTGCCGGCTCTTGCATTCCTCTCCCGTTCAAATGATGCGCCCCCAAAGGAGCTCTGAGGGGGGGGTCTCAGGAGCAGGGGGGAAGGGGGGGGGGGGGGGGGGGGGGGCTGGAGAGCACAGAAGAAGAAGAAGAAGAAGAAGAAGAAGAAGGCCCTTTGTGTCCTTTGGAGGGAGCTTCTGTTTGTGTCTGTCATACTCCCTTTTCCACATCGCTTCTTTTTATGCCTCTCCTCGTGGCTGTGGAGGTGGGGCCTCTCCTCATGGCTGTGGAGGGGGGCCTCTCCTCATGGCTGTGGTGGTGGGGCCTCTCCTCATGGCTGTGGTGGGGCCTCTCCTCATGGCTGTGGTGGTGGGGCCTCTTCTCATGGCTGTGGTGGTGGGGCCTCTCCTCATGGCTGTGGTGGTGGGGCCTCTCCTCATGGCTGTGGTGGTGGGGCCTCTTCTCATGGCTGTGGTGGTGGGGCCTCTTCTCATGGCTGTGGTGGGGCCTCTCCTCATGGCTGTGGTGGTGGGGCCTCTCCTCATGGCTGTGGTGGTGGGGCCTCTCCTCATGGCTGTGGTGGTGGGGCCTCTTCTCATGGCTGTGGTGGGGCCTCTCCTCATGGCTGTGGTGGTGGGGCCTCTCCTCATGGCTGTGGTGGTGGGGCCTCTCCTCATGGCTGTGGTGGTGGGGCCTCTCCTCATGGCTGTGGTGGTGGGGCCTCTCCTCATGGCTGTGGTGGTGGGGCCTCTCCTCATGGCTGTGGTGGGGCCTCTCCTCATGGCTGTGGTGGTGGGGCCTCTCCTCATGGCTGTGGTGGTGGGGCCTCTCCTCATGGCTGTGGAGGTGGGGCCTCTTCTCATGGCTGTGGTGGGGTGCAGAGAGGCTTGGAACAAAAGCAGTGGGATAGGTGTGACCCCGTCATGTTGAGTTCCCAGGGCATTGTGCCCGACATGCTCGATGTTTATCTAAGAGACAATATGGAAAATAGGATGTGCAAACCGTTCAGACGAATTGGTATCGAGTTTGATATTTTGGCTAAAAGCTGGTGTTATCTACCAAGTAAAAAAAACAACAACAACAACAAAAAACTCATGAAGATGTATGATTATACTAACTCTTGTTATAGTTTCAGGCCCTTACCAGCTGTAAGTGAGTATATGCTCACTTTAATATAAGCTTTAACTCTATCTATCTTCTCCTACCCTGCGCATGTGTGGTTGGAGTGGGAAACTTGAATTGTATCACCAAAGCACTTTCAACATTTGTGACAGCGTCTGGTGAAAAGGGGGAGCAAGTCGGCAACCAATCAAAAATGGTGGGACACGTAAATACATCACAAATAAATCACAACAACACACACTCGCTAGTCAAGCCAAATTATTGCAACGCAATGGATTCGGTGAATAATCCCCCATTGCTACCTAGTTAAATACAACACTACTTGACATTGTTAGCAGGCTCACAAAACCAGCTGTGTTAGTTGGCTAGCTAATAGTGTGTCATTGATTTTCAACAACGAAAAACTGAAAAATAAAAGTCTGAACAATAAAGACTTGTTCCCCCTTTCGCCAGCAGCAGCTGTCATATTTAGTATTGCAGATCTCACAGGTAGAACTGAGAGGATAGCTAATATGGGGCTAACGTCTTATGGGGTATAAGCCCAGACAGAAGATAAAGATATGCACTAGTGAATAACTTAAGCAATACAGGGAGCCCATTACTTGAACCGTCTATCATAATGCCTCGTATGGTGTGATAATACTGAAATAACAGATAATCAGCTGTCATGACTTTTGGCTTTTTATACTGTCATGATAAACCGACGCTTAGGTCAGCTAATCACTGCTAGCTAATAGTTTTATGTGTCGTGACTCTGTTAGACAGTTAGCCATAATCTGACATACCTTGTCTAGACGTTGTCATTATTATGGCACAGCTAAGCTAATAGGCTAATGGTTTTCCACAGTAACTGGAGCGTCAACTCACCCCCAATTAATAAGCTGTCTGTGGCCTGTTTAACAGCCATGTGGCTCCACTCCAGGAGTACTGTGAGGGACTGAATGTGTCTTCAAACAGTTAACGCTAGAACAGCCATGTGGTGGGGTCATTTGACCAAGTGAGTAAAAACAAGGTCATCACTTTGCACTCGATTCAGGACCCTCCTTTCATGACTTTCCCTAGATATGTGCGTTCTACCGCCCAGTACCCTTACATTTTCAAAATCACGTCAGGATAAGCTTAGCTAGTATACAGCTATTTCGCAGTTTTTCAGAGTAGGAGGCAGGCTAATTTACAAGACGCGCTAACTAGTGGTCTTTGTGTGTAAGTAGCAGCTTTCCATTATAAAGACTATGATCCTTGAGGCGGCTCTTGTAGTAGGTAAAATAGGCACGGCTGTTCTAGTGTTAAGCAGCAAACCGTTGTTTGTCAGCCGTGACGAACAGACAGTTAATCTGTATGATGGTCCGTCTTTATTTTGTTTGATTAAAAGGTGTTACAGTTGCAATTAAGATTACCGAACTATGTCGCAAAGATATTCGGCATTCTGCGAAAAAAAGCTTGTGTTTCCTTAGAGTTGTTGTGTGTTGCACTGTAAGCGTCTGCAGATATGTGAAATAAATCCTTACATTTGCTTGTCAAAGTATAATATTACCTCAGTATTTTATAAGCTAACAGGAGGAGATGACTAGTTTGAGTACCGTACTCATGTGTCTTCAGACGGTGAGCGGCGTGCTATTGAGTCTTTATAATACTTAGTCCTAATAATTTCTGAGAATGAAATGTTACATGGTTGCCTTGGAAGATTTGAGAAACCAACGTTTGTTTTTTCTGGAAGTTTAATGCAGGTCTGATGCATGATAGAGAGGTTATACACTATATGGACAAAGGTATGTGGACACAATTATCGTCTGGGGCTGTTTTCATGGTTTGGGCCAGGCCCCTTAGTTCCAGTGAAGGGAAGTCTTAATGCTACAGCATACAATGAGATTCTAGAGAATTGTATGCTCCCAACTTTGTGGCAACAGTTTGGGGAAGGCCCTTTCCAGTTTCAGCCTGACAATGCCCCCTACACAAAGTGGTTTGCCGAGTTTGGTCTGGGAGAACTTGACTGGCGTGTTCAGAGCTCTGACCTCAACCCCATCCAACACCTTTGGGATGAATTGGAACGCTGAGTGCGAGCCAGTCCTTCTCACCCAACATCAGTTGCCCGAACTCATTAATGCTCTTGTGGCTGAATGGGAGCAAATCCCCGCAACCATAATAATTCTACAATCTAGTAGAAAGTCTTCCCAGAAGAGTGGAGGCTGTTATAGCAGCAAAGGTGGGACCAACTCCATATTAATGCCCATTTTTGGAACAAGAAGTTCAACAAGCACATGCAAATGAGTGTGATGTTCGGGTGTCCCAATACTTTTGTCCATATAGTGTATCCCCCACTCACGCAATGGGGCTCAGGGGGGCCCCACTCGGTGACACGTTCTTTTGCAAACTGACAGCTGCTGTCATATTTTACCACAGAGTGATGCGGAAGGATATGAAGCGTTACAAAATGGCAGCTCAGGCAGGCTCAATGCAATGGCAGGCTACTGTTGTAATAAAGGCTGACATAATAATGCGTTTTGTTGCTTAGACCTTCTCTGTGAATGTTGTACAGTACGCAACACTCACTCTGCTGACTCCACTGGACCAGGCCTGGTCTGTTCCTCCGTCTGTGTTGTTGAATGCAGATTCACAAAATGGCGGAGGCATCCCCTGTTCTGCATTTGCATTATGTTTTTTTCTGTTCATCTCATAAATGAATAAATAACACTTATTATTTTCACACTCGTGTGTTTGATTCACTACAGAACACAACAGGTTGACTAACAGGTAAAGTAATAATGCATTAGACTTATATAGCGCTTTTCTAGACACTCAAAGACGCCTTTACAAACTGAAAAGATAGAGTAGTAATAATAAAAAGAAACAAAAGGTAAATAGAAGAAAGTATAGGGGCCTAATTAAGGTAGTGCTGGAGACACATGGGAAGAAGAGGGGGTTAACTGGTGAAGGCCAGCTTGAAGAGGTGGGGTTTGAGAGCCTGTTTAAATGTTGGGAGTAAGTAAGTAAAGCTTTATTTATATAGCACCTTTCATACAAGAAATGCAGCTCAAAGTGCTTTACAACAGGATAAAAACATAAAGTGAATATATAAAACACGTACAAGCATAAAATGAATATAAAAGCAGGGGAAGTAGATGAAGCAGTAAAAAGAAAGTAAAGATAAAATACAATAAAAGAAGAGAAATGAATGTAATAAATAAATAGATAAAACATTTATTCTATCTAACAAAAATAACACAGTCTTAAATCCCCCCACACAAGTGAGGTTCTATCCCCTAAACCGAAACGTAGGTTCCACTGCCTTAATAAAATGCTTAAGGACTTTGTAGCACTGAGTCCTTGACAATATTTAAGAGTCCCTTGCCTTGAAAATATTTCAGTCCCTTGCCTTGACAACATTTAAGACTAGGTTTACACCTGTACATAGCTCATAACTGTTTACAATAGTACCTTTCCACATACTGTATATTGCACATGTCTCTTTGATATAGCTTTTTTTTTTGCAGCTGCACAATAGGCTACATACTGTACATATCTACCTTAACTGTACATATCTACCTTAACTGTACATAGCTACCTCAACTGTACATAGCTACCTTAACTGTACATAGCTACCTCAACTGTACATAGCTACCTTAACTGTACATAGCTACCTTAACTGTACATAGCTACCTTAACTGTACATATCTACCTTAACTGTACATAGCTCATAACTATACATCTAGAGAGATAGGAAATGTTAGAATAGGTATAGCATAGCATAGAGTACAGCACAGTGTTTTATTTGTACAGTATAGTATAGTGGATAGTGTACATAGCCTTTATTTATGTAAACCAGCTCTTTTCCCTTCTTGTTTTTAGTTTTTTTTTTTTTAACACCAGGGGAGCCCCCCCCTCCCAAATGTCGTTGTATGGTACCTGTACTGTATTAATGACAATAAAGACCATTCATTCATTCATTCATTCATTCATTCATTCATTCTAAACGACCTTACATGCCTTAATGTACCCATCACTATCATTGTCATGTTTTTTATATCATGTTCTATATCACTATTTGCACTTCTGGTTGGATGCTAAACTGCATTCCGTTGCATAGGTCTTGTACTCTGCAATGACAATCCAGTTGAATCTAATCTAACAGGGTTGACATGTGACACGTGGTCCAGAAGATGTCACTGAGCTTGACACGTGGTGGATTTCACATCAAACAGTCCTCCATATAACAGAAATGATATCACGATAATGAGTTTCAATAACGAAGGCGGACATGCCAGGAAACAACAGTTATTAATGACACCTTAAAAGGCAAAAAGCATCTAAAGAGGAGAGGTGATCAAAACCTTTGACAGAAGCCCCTCCCAGTACTGGACCAGTGACGTATGTGGCGGAAGTTACGTATGTAGCCTCCACTGGCAGTCACACAAAAGGGGCCGCGTTCGTCAAACACGCTCCGGAAATCTGATCAGCACTCGTGGAACGCCTCTCGTCCAATCAAATGACTTGGTCCCTTTATGACGTCGAACAGCAGCGTGCGCTCCGGCGCTCTGAGAGCGAGTTGACGAACGCACCGAATGTTCAGATTTGAATGTGTCTTTAGTTCCGAACGTTGCTGGACTTTGTTGTTACTTTGTTGCTTTACCTTCAGAACCCTGAACACCACGTGACCAGCAGGTGGATCTGCAACAATGTAGCCAATCATGACGTAATGGAACGTTGAGGTGAGTTCGGTTCGGTTCGGTGCAGTTTAATTTAATTTAATTTAATTTAATTTAAGTTTTTAATTTAAGTTTGAGCTAACAGCAGCACAGCTAAGGCTGGTTAGATAAGAGTTAAGTTCGATGCTAAACTGCTAAACCTGGCTGTGTTCATTTCTTTTGTATTGTTTTTATTTTTACTATGATTTTTTTTTGTTTAGTTTCTTTACTCTGTAAGCACTCTGAGATTCGTTTGAATGAAAATAAAATGAATGAAAAATAATAATAATTATTATTATGATGATTATTGTTTAGCTAGTGACAGCTAACTCAGCTAGCTAGGAGGCTAACGTCTGGTGCCTGAAGCAGCGACCAGCCAGCCAGAGAGAGTTCGGTATGTTAGCTGTTGTCTTTAACTTTCTCCTCCAGGGGGCCAGGGCCATCAGCTGTCAGGGTCTTGTGTTGTGTGTCGTATGGAGAAAGACATATTTTAAATACATATTTGTCATATCAAGCAGATAGCTGGTGTGTGTTTGTGTTTGTTTGTGTTAGCTAGCTGGTCTCACTTCTCTCGGGTCAGTTTAATTGCTGGAGTTGAAAGTTCAGGCTGGTGTCCTGGTGTTGGACAGAGACACGACTGGACGTTTCGCGTTCAGGTTGAAACAGTATTGTAGTTCACCGACTTGAACAGATGCATCTGAATGTCTTAAATAATATGTTTTTATCTCTGGAAGGAGTTACTGGGATGTATGATAGTCTGTCTGCACATGATGGCGTAGCAACCTATGTCCAGACCTTTCCATGGCAGGGTTGCCAGGTGGGATTGACATTTTCCAGCCTAACCACAGTCTTTTAAAACCCGCTAAACCCACCGTCCCAAAACATGCAAAGCGCTATTGGGCAAGTGTCCATCATCTCCTGCCCCTAAACTGTGTGTCTGTTGCCAATGATGTTTGTAAAAATAACAACAAAAAACCTGCACATTGTATGTACAGCTACTAGGGTGTGTGTTTTAACTGAACGCATTTTGTAACTTCTTTCAGGCACTGACACTTATGATACCGTCTAAATGCTGTTTTATCTAGTCCAGCACAAATGCTTTTTTTCCGACCCAGTGTGATAAAAAAAAAAAAAAGCCCATTCGGCGGGAACACGCCCCATCTGGCAACCCTGGGTCGCCAGGAGTTAGACGAGTCCCAGGGTCGCAGCAACACTACACGTGTGTTTGACGGACAGCTGTCACATCCCGACTCTGATTGATTCTTCATATGAACGTGCAAACATGTTTCCTGCTGCTGTGTGTTGTTGGTAGTGTGACTGTGTCTTAATGCAACATTGTTGTTGTCTTTCAGATTCTTTGTTTTTGTTTATTATGAACTCGCTACCGCCAGCCCAGCACCCAGCATCAAGCCCAACATCGACCCCAGCATGTCGGATCTTACCTGGGGAGGGGAATCAGGTGAGAGATGGTTATATTACCTGGGGAGGGGAATCAGGTGAGAGATGGTTATATTACCTGGGGGGGGATCAGGTGAGAGATGGTTATATTACCTGGGGGGGGGATCAGGTGAGAGATGGTTATATTACCTGGGGGGGAATCAGGTGAGAGATGGTTATATTACCTGGGGGGGGAATCAGGTGAGAGATGGTTATATTACCTGGGGGGGGATCAGGTGAGAAGATAATTACAACTTTTAGATGGTAAATGGACTCACTTATGGCGGCTAGCTGCCATGCAAGGCGCCGGCCCGCTCATTGGGAACAATCTGGGGTTCAGTGTCTTGCCCTAGGACACCTCGACATGTGGCCAGTCACCCCCCCCCCCCCCCCGAACCGTGATCTGCCGACCTTGTGATCATAAGGCGCCCGGCTCTACCTCCTGAGCCACAGCCGCCCCCAGATGGCTTGAGGGGCTCTGTGTCACCAGCCTATAATAGTTGTGTGTGTGTGTGTGTGTGTGTGTGGACATTGGTTCCTCTGTATGAATAGCCACGTTGTTGGAACACAGCCATGAGCCAGTCATGTCTGTCGCGGTGGCCTAGTAGTAGTGCATACTTAGTTGGACTGCTGATCAGAAGGTCGTGAGTTCAAATCCCACCTGGGAACAACACCGCCACTACTGTTCCCTGGAGTAGTCCGAACCCCCGGCTGGCCCACATGTCGAAGTGTGTGTGTGTGTGTGTGTGTGTGTGTGTGTGTGTGTGTGTGAACCCCCGGCTGGCCCACATGTCGAAGTGTCCTTGGGCAGCGAAGACACTGAGCTCCCAATGGAAGGCAATTTGGAATACGGCACTATGTAAGTGTGTGTGTGTGTGTGTGTGTGTGTGTGTGTGTGTGTGTGTGTGTGTGTGTATGTAAGTGCAGTCCCATTTACCATCTGTTGTGTGTGTGTGTGTGTGTGTGTGTGTGTGTGTGTGTGTTTCAGGTGCAGCCCAAAGATGCTCTCCTGCAGATTCTGCGTGTGGCCGGAGCCCAGGAAGATGTCTTCACCCTCAAGGAGGTGAGCTGTTGCCATGGGGATGCCACGGGGTTGCCACGGGGATGCCATGGGGTTGCCATGTCAACTGTCGTGGTTTGTGGTCATTGGAAGAGCAAAACAGAAGGGTGCAAAAATTATGTGACAGCGACTGGTGAACCACACGCTCACTTGAAGGGGTCAGAAAGTGAAAGTGAAACTTATTGTGTCAACAATATCTAGTTTTTATTTTTATTTTTTTATAATACGAACTTTAAGTTTTAAAGTACCCACTTGATATAATAAACAACAATTTAACGATCTTACGACTTTTATTAAACGCGTTGTTGAGAATCACAACACAAACTCGCTGGTCAAGCCAAAGTATTGCAACGCAATGGATTGGGTGAGTAATCCCCCACTGCTACCTAGTTAACTAGAACACTACTTTACATTGTTAGCAGGCTCACAGAACAAGCTGTGTTAGTTGATGTGTCATTGATTTTCAACAACGCGGAAATGTATTCACATTTTTCTAAAGAAAGGTCCAAACATTAAATCGGATGTGGACCGAAACACTCGAACATGTCACATTTTGATCTTGTGTATTATATAAAGCACAATGAGCCTACATTAATTTGTATGAATATGTGCTGTACAAATGAATGTGCCTTTGCATTATTGAATGTGTGTGTGTTGTAGGTGATGGACTACCTGGTGTGTGCGTGTGTGTGTGTGTGTGTGTGTGTGTGTGCACCACCTGGGTCAGTACATCGTGTGTGTGTGTGTGTGTGTGTGTGTGTGTGTTCTAGGTGATGCACCACCTGGGTCAGTACATCATTGTGTGTGTGTGTGTGTGTGTGCGTGTGTGTGTGTGTGTTCTAGGTGATGCACCACCTGGGTCAGTACATCGTGGTGAAGCAGCTGTATGATAAGCAGCGGCAGCACATCGTCCACTGTCAGGACGACCCGCTGGGGGAGCTGCTGGAGGTGGAGAGCTTCTCTCTCAAAAACCCCAGGTGTGTACACACACGCACACACACACACACACACACACACACACACACACACACACACACACTCACACACACACACATACACAGTAGTATCCACACACGTACCTGCTTGGTATCTATAGTGTTTGTAAGCGCAGCTAGGGATGCTCCGATCTGGATTTTTGGGGCCGATACCGATCACCGATTTTTTTCCTCAAGATCAACCGATACCGATACCGATACCGATTTTTAAAAAAATACATAACTGTAGGCCTACTGACTGGATAGCCTACATATTTTTTGCTTTTTAGACAAAAGTTTTGATCCATTAGGCACCAAGCAAACGCAGACCCATTTTTATGGCATAGTAAAAGTCTGGCCTATCACCCAGTTAGGGCCTAAAGCCCAAGTCAGTCGATATGGCTGTATAAAAGACATCATAAACGTGGCCTTCATGGTTTACATACTGTTACGTCCTCCTATGTTTTCTGTTCAGTTATGTCTTCCCCAGAAAAAAAAAAAAAAAAAAAAAAGAACGGTTTTTGCGATCGGCCATTTTTGCCGATCACCGATCGAGTCATTTGGAGTGAAATCGGCCGATTTAAATCGGTGGCCGATAAATCGGAGCATCCCTAAGCGCAGCAGGGGATCATGTTTTAATCCAGATGTGGTTGTGTTGCAGTCCGGTCTACGACATGCTGAAGAAGTATTTAGTTGTGCTGAATTGTTCCGGTAAGTTCTGCCTTCAGCGCTCGTAAAGATATCTGTTGTTCAAATACATTTTTGATCCCTCTGAAGAGGAACGTGTGCTTGGTAAGGCACACAGGGTGGGGGGACACTGAATGCTGCGTGAGTGTGTGTGTGAGTGTGTGTTAGGACTGCGTGAGTGAGTGTGTGTGTTAGGACAGTGGGTTGTTTGAGTGTGACATGATTGTGATTTGTCATTTTGAATTTCATTCACTCCTTTTTTTTTTCTCTTTCCTTTTGTGTGTGTGTGTGTGTGACCTTGTGTCAAAGCCAACATGTTAAATAGTGTTTAAGTAGTGATGGTATGTGTTATTGTCCAGTGCATAGCTGTTAATATATAGCTGTCAGCTGTTCTCAGCAGGTAGAGTTGTTGGGTAACAGCTTAAGAACAACCAGTCTACCGTATTTTCCGCACTATAAGGCGCACCGGATTATAAGGCGCACCTTCAATGAATGGCCTATTTTAGAACTGTTTTCATATACAGGGCGCACCGGATTATAAGGCGCACCGGATTATAAGGCGCATAGAATAGATACTGCAGTCAAACGTTTGACTGGGGTTGCGTTACGCCCAAGCTCCACCTACTGCGTTGCGTCACCTCTCCATCGGTGTTGTGTCAACTTCCCGTTGTCCAAGCTCCACCTGAGCGTTGTCACCGTCAACGTTCTACCTGCTCCACTGTCAAAAATATATATTTTTCCACCTCAAGTATCAGCCGTTCGTCATCCATTTTTGCAACAAGCGTCAAGGACCTGCGGTGATTCACAGCTGACTCGCGTGAATAGCAATTCGCAATAGCTGCAACCACGAGATATAGAGTAGTTAGCTACAAGCATTTTCAATCTGCTATTATCTCTATTAGTGGATTAACCGCTGTGGTGATTTAACAGCTGATAAAAATACATCAAGTAGACTACAAACAGAGCAAAACAACACCAGAAAACAACCAATAGGCTATACAATTATAACCAACAACCAATATGTGACAGCTCCTGGTGAAATGTGCAACGTACTTTTTCAGTTTTTACACATGCTTAAACTACAGATTGTAAGCTTTCAAATGATGTGTCATACATTCAAATCAGAGAAAGATTGAACACGACAGGCGTATTTGAATGTTGGTTCACCTCAAACACTGAATGGGAGAAAAGTGACTCTGACCAAACCACAACAAACGCTGCTAGCGGCTAACAGCTAACAAAACACATCGCTACGAAGGTCTAAACTGTATTTTAATAACATGACAACATACTGGGAGAACATCGACATGCTAAAAACACATAACTACACATAACTAGATGAACACACAGTTCTTGCTTTTGAACACGAGCTAAAACGAAACTATGTTTACAAGTCAACCCTCCCTTACCGGTAGCCTCCGGCAAACGAGAATAATGAATCCAATACACAAATGATAAGTGTTTAGTGATCGTTAAACTGTTGTTTATTATATCGAGTGGGTACTTTAAAACTTCAAGTTGAAAGCACCAAGAATCTCACTTTGTTCCCTCGGAAACTCTGTTTAGTCTTCTTTACTTGGGGTCTTGGTGTGGGACTGTGAGTAAGCACAGTATACCGGTGTTTACTGATTACCGTAATGCTGCAAGCGGTGCGGCTTTGTAGTTTACCAGTCGTACTGAAACATTTTGACAGAGCGCCTTGAGCGCCGTGTACAACCAGTATGGATCAACAAATTAACCAATTGATCCATATATAAGGCGCTCCGGGTTATAAGGCGCACTGTCGTTTTTTTTGAAAATTAAAGGCTTTTAAGTGCGCCTTATAGTGCGGAAAATACGGTACTCTGTCTGTCTTTTATAAACCACTTTATGCATGACAAGTTGAAAGAGGTGTGTGTGTGTGTGTGTGTGTGTGTTTGTGGATACTACTGTGTGTGTGTGTGTGTGTGTGTGTGTGTGTGTGTGGGGGGTCTCTGGTCACTTACCCCACAGAGTCTTCTGAAGAAGCCAGAGCTGCCTTGTGTGTGTGTGTGTGTGTGTGTGTGTGTGGATACTACTGTGTGTGTGTGTGTGTGTGTGGCTACTAGTGTTTGTGTGTTTGTGTGTGTGTGTGTGTGTGTGTGTGTGTGTGTGTGTGTGTGTGTTGTGTTTGAAAGGGTGTGTGTGTGTGAATTGAAGAAGAGGGTGGGATGTTGCTGTGTGTATGTTGTCGTCGTGTTTGAAAGGGTGTGTGTGTGTGTGTGTGCGTGTTTGAAAGGGTGTGTGTGTGTGTGCGTGTGTTGTGTGTGTGTTTGAAAGGGCGTGTGTGTGTGTGTGTGTGTGAGAGTGAGTGTGAATTAAAAAGAAAGAGGGTGGGGTGGATGTTGCTGTGTGTTACTGTGTCTCATTTTGAAACGCAGATGCAGCAGAGAGTCTTTCTGTGGGCCGTGAGTGTGTAGAGGGAGGAGAGGAGGACCGCGGTCAGGTAAAGCCCAAGCTTGGTGCTCAGGAGAAACAGGGACCCTCAACCCTCCCCGCCGCCTCACAACACACAACCCTGGTAGCCCCCCCCCCCCCCGGGCCCAGAGAGGGGAGGGGGCGCAACGCCACGCTCTTAAAGCTCAGCGCGTCTCTCTCTCTCTCTCTCTCCTCCTGGTCTGTTTGGTCTAAATCTCTCTCCGTAGTTTCAGTGATAAATCCTTCTGTAATTCCGGCCCTTCTGACTGCATTTGGAATCGATACACACGCACACACACGCGCACGCACACACACACACACACACCGCCACGCCCTGCTTACTTGGTAATGGGTGGCAGTGGCTCAGGAGGTAGAGCTGGCGTCGGCTGCAGTTTGGCGGTTCGAATCCCCGGCTGGACACGTGTTGTCGGTGTGTCCTTGAGCAAGGCACCAAACCTTGAACCAAGACACCGAATTGCACCAGTGTCGCCGTCTATGGCTCTAGAGCAAAACATAACCAAATTCACCAAATAATTTCCTGACTAGTTGCAACTGACAAAATGAAAAAATATATAGATATATTATTATTAATAATGTGACCCCCCAGGAGTGACCAGTGTGTTGTGAGGGCAGGGGGGGGGGGCAGGGCTGCTGTCTCCGGTGGTGTTTTATCTGTACAGAGTAGCACCGTCTCTGTACAACCCCGCCTCTGGCTCTGGCCCCGGTGGCGCCACAACGGCCCGCCTTACCCACCAGCGCCACCCAGAGGCTCGGGGGGCAGAGTCATGTCTCTGTCTGTCTCAGAGTTCCCTTCTCTGGCTGTCTCAGAGTTACCTTCTCTGGCTCCAAACCCGGGGGAAACACAGCTCCCCAACCAGTCACAGGCCCAGCCACAACCCCCATCCCTCCACACCCCCCCCGAACTGCCCACCCCAACACACCCCACCGCACCCGTCCCCACCTGACCCCCCTCCCACCTTGCTCCGCTACAGCCACAACCCCATCCCCCCAACTACCCCCCCCCCCCCCCCTCTTCGCCCACCCCACTCCTACTCCACCTTACCTACCTTTGACCCTACCCCACACTCCTTACCCAGTACCCCCCCCCCCCCCCCCCTACGCTCCTGCCCCCGCTCCTTATACCCCCCCGGCCCCCACTACCTTTGGCCCTACCCCCCCCCTCCCCAGAGGTGCCCCTCCCCCCGAGGCTGTGCTGTAAGGGAGCTGTGGATCCACCATGTGCCATGTCTCTGCTCTGTGGTCTGATTGGCTGTCCTCTTCTTCTCTCCTGCTTGTCCAGGTGTGTGGGGGCGTGGCCAAAGCAGGGCTGGGTGTGGCCAGCGACATGCTCCTCCCCCTGCAGACCCCCTCACAGAGACGACCACGCGAGCCAGATGATGGTAAATAATAATAATAATAATAATAATAATAATAATTCTAATAATCATTCTAATAATACCAGCTCTGCTGGTTTTGCAGTTAGTGCCCGCCCTGAGATCGGTAAGGTTGTGAGTTCAATCCCCGGCCGAGTCGTAGCAAAGACTATAAAAATGTTACCCGATGCCTCCCTGCTTGGCACTCAGTATCAAGGGCTGGATTGGGGGGTAAGACCCTGCGACCCACACTACAGAAACAGGAGATAGGCTCCTGCCCCCTAAGGGCCGTTAGGCTCCAGAACCATCGGTTCTCAAGGATACTTGCTTTACTTCACCTGGAACAAGAGATGCAGTTGTTAACAATTCGGTTCCTAAAAGGATTTTTAAATTTCCTGGTTGATGGTGTGATCTGACGGGATTAAACGTTGACCCCCTCGACCTTGTGACCTCTGACCTTGTGACCTCTCCCTCAGACTCTCTGGACGGCCTGCCCCGGTCGGCCTGTAAGCGACCCAAGCTGGACGTCACCCTGGACGAGTGGGACCTCTCTGGCCTGCCCTGGTGGTTTCTGGGTAACCTGCGCAGTAACTACAGTCGCAGAAGCAACGGCTCTACGGACATCCACACTAACCAAGTAAGAACACACACTAACCAAGTATGAACACACACTAACCAAGTATGAACACACACTAACCAAGTATGAACACACACTAACCATGTATGAACACACACCAACCAAGTATGAACACACACCAACCAAGTATGAACACACACTAACCATGTATGAACACACACCAACCAAGTATGAACACACACTAACCAAGTATGAACACACACTAACCAAGTATGAACACACACCAACCAAGTATGAACACACACTAACCAAGTATGAACACACACTAACCAAGTATGAACACACACTAACCAAGTATGAACACACACCAACCAAGTAAGAACACACACTAACCAAGTATGAACACACACTAACCAAGTATGAACACACACTAACCAAGTATGAACACACACTAACCATGTAAGAACACACACCGCTTCTGTGTTTTAAAATAAATAAATATGTTTTTAGGTCATTTCTGCTTTATTGAGATAGGGGCAGTAGAGATTGACAAGAATGATGGGGGAGGTCACACAGTGATGAGGTCACCAGTCACACAGTGATGAGGTCAGACAGTGATGAGGTCACACAGTGATGGGGTCACACAGTGATGAGGTCACATGTTGAGTGATGGGGTCACACAGTGATGAGGTCACATGTTGAGTGAGGTCACACAGTGATGAGGTCACATGTTGAGTGAGGTCACACAGTGATGAAGTCACACAGTGATGAGGTCACACAGTGATGAGGTCACACAGTGTAGGGGTCACACAGTGATGAGGTCACACAGTGTAGGGGTCACACAGTGATGAGGTCACACAGTGATGAGGTCACACAGTGTAGGGGTCACACAGTGATGAGGTCACACAGTGATGAGGTCACACAGTGAGGAGGTCACACTGATGAGGTCACATGTCACATGTTGAGTGAGGGGGGTCACACAGTGATGAGGTCACAGGTCACATGTTGAGTGAGGTCAGGTGTCTCCTGCGCAGGAGGAGGACACGGCCATCGTGTCGGACACCACGGACGACCTGTGGTTCCTGACGGAGGGCGAGGAGCAGGTGAGGGAGAGCGAACAGGTGAGCGTGGAGATGAAGGAGGCGGCGCTGGAGGAGGAGGGAGGAGGAGGGGAGGGAGAGTTGACCCCGCCGGAGGAGGAGGAGGGAGGAGGAAGGGAGGAGAAGGCGGACGATAAAGAGGTAAAGGACGACTCTGTGTGTGTGTGTGTGTGTGTGTGTGTTAGACCGAATCAATGACAGACACGGACGCGTTCATTCACTACTTTTCAATTCAATGTTCACTTTTATTTTATTTTATACGATTTTATCTGGTGTATCCATGTTCTGTTTTTCTTTGTTGTGTTTTTTCTTCTTGTTTGTTGTCTCTTCTTTTGTCTTTTTCTTCTGTACAGTGTCCTTGAGTTTGAGAAAGGTGCTTTTAAATAAAAATCTATTATTATTATTATTATTAATTACAGACATGGAGGATTGTTCACAATGGGACACTTGGCATACCATACATGGTTATCTGTCCCTGTCATGGTCTTGTGTTTGCTTATTGATGAGAGTTGCGCTCTAGTGAAACGTCCCAGCTCTGACTGCTGACTAAGGTGCCTGGCTAACGACAACAACACACCGCAAGCGTCAACCTCAGCAGAGCATGTGTGTCATTTCGGCGCCCATGTTAACATACAAGCGTGCGTGAGGCGCGTGTCTGAAGCGTGTCTCACGCTGGCTGCCGCAGCACGCCAGCTAGAGTCAGACTTTCGCCTACTTTTTCCGCGTGTGTTGCAGGCAAAACTCAGTGTAGAAAGACAGGGCTGGCAGAAGCAGCTCCGCAGTTAGAGACACAGCAGACACAGCTAGTGTGGAAGCCGCCACAGGCGTGATCAGGTGTGTTTGAGGGGTGATCAGGTGTGTTTGAGGGGTGATCAGGTGTGTTTGAGAGGTGATCAGGTGTGTTTGAGGGGTGGTCAGGTGACTGATGACGCTGCGTGTTGTCTCCTGTCTGTCCAGATGCAGGAGGAGCCAGATGAAGACTCTCAGTGTCTGAGTGACGACATTGATACAGAGGTCTCCACACAGGTCTGTCTGCCTGTCTCTCTGTCTGTCTGTATCTGCCTGTCTGTCTGTCTGTCTGCCTGTCTGTCTGCCTGTCTGTGTCTGTCTGTGTCTGTCTGTCTGCCTGTCTGTCTGTGTCTGTCTGTCTGTCTGCCTGCCTGTCTGTCTGTGTCTGTCTGTCTGTCTGTGTCTGTGTCTGTCTGTGTCTGTCTGTCTGTCTCTCTGTCTGTGTCTGTCTGTGTCTGTCTGTCTGTGTCTGTCTGCCTGTCTGTCTGTCTGTGTGTCTGTCTCTCTTCCTGCCCGTCTGCCTGTCTGTCTGTCTGTCTGTCTACCCGTCTGTCTGCCTTCTAAACAACTATGAATAGTTACTGATTCATACGGCCTATTAATAGTCTCTGTCCTAATTCTCTCCTTTCTTCTTCCCTTTCTCTCTCTCTCTCCCTCTCTCCTCTTCCCTCTCTTCTCCTCCCCCTCCCTCTCTCCTCCCCCTCCCTCTCTCCTCCCCCTCCCTCTCTCCTCCTCCTCCCTCTCTCCTCCTCCTCCCTCTCTCCTCCTCCTCCCTCTCCTCCTCCTCCTCCCTCTCTCCTCCTGCCTCTCTCCTCCTCCCTCTCTTCTTCCCCTCCTCCTCCTCCCTCTCTCCATCTCTTCTTCTCCTCCCTCTCTCCCTCCCCACCTCCTCCTCCTCCCTCTCCTCCCTCTCCTCCCTCCTCCCCCCCCCCCCTCCTCCCCCCTCCTCCTCCCTCCCTCAGGACGCGTGGCAGTGCACGGAGTGCCGCAAGTTCAACTCCCCCCTCCAGCGCTACTGTGTCCGCTGCTGGGCCCTGCAGAAGAACTGGTACAAAGCCGTGGTCCCCCGCCTGGCCCACTCCCTCTCCGTGCCCGACATCCCAGCATGCACCTCTCTCAACACCACCCGCGACGTCGTCGTCGACGACGACGGCAGCAACAGCAGCGACGCGGGCGTGGACGTGCCCGACTGCCTCCGCACCGTGTCGGACCCGGTCATCCTGCCCTCCCACTCCACCCCGGGCCGCCCCCTGCCCCCCCCCGGGGGCGGCGGTGTCTCCGCTGTCTCCGGTGTCTCCTCCTCGGCCTCGGGGAGGGGGGCAGGGAAGGGGAAGGGTCCCCGGCCGCAGGGGGGGGGAGGAGGGAGGGAGGAGGGGCTGATGATGGAGGTGGAGGAGGTGAGGCCCGAGGCGCTGCTGGAGCCCTGCAAGTTGTGTCGCCTGCGGCCGCGCAACGGCAGCATCGTGCACGGGCGCACGGCCCACCTGCTCACCTGCTTCCCCTGCGCCCGCCGGCTGCACAAGGGCCGCGCGCCCTGCCCCGGCTGTGGCCTGATCATCCAGAAGGTCATCAAGACCTTCATCGCCTGAGGGGAGAGGGAGGGAGAGAGAGAGGTTGTGGCGCGTGCGCACAAGCGCAAGCGCACACAGACAAGCGCACACAGACAAGCGCACACAAGCGCGTACACACACAAGCAAGCGTACACGAGCACACACACAAGCAAGCGTACACAAGAGCACACACACAAGCGCGCACATACAAGCGCACATACCCGCATACCAGGGTTTCCGTTAGAAAAATTTGCCGTCGGACATCGTGTCCGGGAAGAATTCGATTTACCGGACAAACGTGATATATTCCGGTCATCATATTAAAATATAATAAAAATTTTTTTTTTCAAAATCATATTTTTTCCCCTTCAAATCTAATATAGCTGTTTGTCGCGGTGATTACTGTTGTGTAGCGGCCTATATATGCCATTTAATGTCTATTTCTCATCCGATACGATTAGATGCGAGCTATATAATATATAATAATATAACATGATTTGACGCATGCGCGCTATGCCATGCGTCAAATCCAGCGCTGAACGGGTCCAGCGCTGAACGGGCGCCTCACTGGGAACTGAACAGACAGCATCGATCAATGAACGGACTCCACATTACGTTAACTGAAGTTTGTTAAATTGTTTGGGATTAATGTGAGTTTTCTATTTTCTCTTTCCAGTTTTACCCTTTTTTAAAAATCAATAAAACAACGTCATTTCTATAACCAGGTCTCGCTGGTTGGGAAGGCATTTCGTTTAGCTCGGGAGTATGACAATGGGGAGAACATAACTGTTTATTGAGAAACAATTGATAGGCAGTCTGGGATACGTATATAAAGAAATACCACAATGTCTAGATGTATAACATTTTATTGAACAGTAACAGTGCAAGCATGTAGGCTTCTGGCGTGACACGGCTAGTCTAATTTCCGTTCATATGCCTTTTATCAGATAAAATAAAATAGAATAAAACTCTTTGAAAATAAATAGGCTTTAAATTAACTTGCAATGCGTATAGGCTAATTTCCGTTCGATGTTACAGCCTAGGCTATGCCTTTTCTCAGATAGATAGGGGATAGCCCTGTAAGCTCATACGGGTCTGTATGTCGTCCTGAAGACCGGCTGTTAGATCATATCGCTGAAGTTTGTCTCCATCTTAGTGTAAATGTTGTCCGTTTCGTTTGTTATCCTTGTTATTGTGCGATAAAGTTAAAGCGCTCCGCTTCGGGACACCATTTTCAGCTGAGCACCAAACACACACACTGCCCGAGAGAGAAGGACCCGCCCCCTTTAGTTTAGTTAGTCTCTCTCTCTCTCTAGCCTATAGGCTAACTAAAGGGGGCGGGTCCTTCTCTCTTGGGCAGTGTTGTGTGTGTGTGTTTGGTGCTCAGCTGAAAATGGTTAGAGGGAATTATTTTCACCGGACATTTATGTCCGACGAGTTTTCAGTTTGTCGGACTTCAACTAATTTTACCGGACAAAGACCGGTAATTATCGGTTAACGGAAACCCTGCCGCATACACAAGCGCACATTCTAGTACACGTTCCTTGGTGGTAGACACACAGAGATACATAAAGACTTGTGCGTTTGTGCATACACACACACACACACCACACACGTACACGCACATACACGTACACACACTCACACACACACACACTTGCTCGCTCTATTGCACTTAGTTGAGCAAGTTCCTCTGTGGTAAGCTGTTGTGTTTGCCTCACGCTGCCTCTGAATGACTACCAACGGACGGTACACACACACACACGCCGCTGTTTTTCCTCCCCGAGGTAGCACTACTAGCATCTCACTACCACCTCCCCCTGCGCCACAGTTCACCAGACACACACACCAGACCTGAGGTATTTATTTATTTCGAGGGGCCAAGCGAGCAACTGTCAATATTCAAACAGCAACTGTAAATATTCAAACTGTGTGGTTTTTATTCCAAGTTCTGTTTGCCAGACCGACGGTTTGAGCAACGCAAGTCAGTCTTTCCGTTGCAGACGGAAAGATCCAACGGACTCCTGTGTTTTGATTGGCCACTGTTCTAAGTAGCCCAGGAACAGGAACAATAATGCTCTTTGCCAGTTGCCCGGGGGTTACCTAGCGGCATCGTTTAGCTGCCGTCGTCGAGATGTTATTTGGACACCTGTGTTTTCCCTCCCTCGCTAGGTTCAGACGGCGTCGAACTCTCCTCAGAAGGCAGAACTCTCCCCGCCTGACTGAGCCTCGACGCTCTCACCACCGCCGCTTTCCTGTGGTGTTTGTTGGTTTTCCTAAGCTTCCTGTCGTGTGTTTGTTGCTTGTCCTAAGTTGTTGCCGTGTCCTGTTTGTATGCTCTCTTCTACTCAGAAGTACAGACTAGGTAGATTGGAAGGAGATTTTATGATTTATTAGTAGTATTAATATTGACTCTGAAAGCTTTTCAACATGAGAAATACCTTCTCTGAATGTTTATTTTTCCCGGGTGAGCGTTTCATCTTGGAATTCGCTGTTAGTCTGGAATATCAGAGGGTGTTCCCGGCTGCCAAACTGCTCCAGGTGTCTCTCCTCTGTGTGCAGGGTTCCCGCGCTGGTCTTAAAAAGCCTTGAAGTCAAAAATCCAGCAATCCAATTTATAAGGCCTAAAAAGGCACCAAGTTCCAGTTATTAGGTCTAGAAAATGAGGTGCTAGGTCTAAAAAAATTGATTAGCTTGTCCTGCAAGCAAATCAGTCCGACCACAACTATTTACGTGGAAGTTAATCAAGCTGGAACCCAAAAAAATGCCAATTCGCTGCTACGGCAGGATGACAAAAAGCTGTCATATGGTGTCGCGAATAGGTCTACAATTCTATTCAAAGAGGTCTAAAAAAGGTCTAAAAAGGTCTTGGATTTGACTTGTTGAATCTTGTAGGAACCCTGTGTGTGTAACGATGTTTGGTTTAGTCTGTCGAGAGAACGGATTCCATATTGTTGTCTTGACAGACAGTAGATGTCCTGTTTTAATTCCAGTCCCAGACATGTCGACCTGATAATTAATAACAAACATTTGAATATGTTCTGTTTATTACTAGTTGTTTTGTATTTATTTTATTTAAGATTTTTTGTGGTTTTACCTGTTAAGTGATGGGTAGACACTGCTCTTGGGTGCCTCTGAATACCGACTTCAGACCTGACTGACTTCAGTTTGCGCCGACGCAGAGTAAAACAGGATCATTTTAAGAATAATTTACGGTGAAATGTCAGAAAAAGTTTTAGTTTTTTCTTAAAATAGGCTATATTATTCCCTTTCTGGAAATAACAGTTGCAAACACTTAAGTTACTCTGCCCTGTTGTTTCACGAGGCCGAATGTGTTTCCTGGGGGGTATTCCATCAACGTCACTAAAGGAAAAGCCAGGGTTATTTAGTAAGTCACAAAAAAAAAGCCTCGATTTTGCGACGTTGATGGAATACCCGCTTGATGTTGATAGAGAAGAGAGGTGAACATTGGGTCATGAAGGTGTCTGCTGAGGACAGTCGGTCAGTACTTACGGGGGGAGGGGGGGGGGGGGGGGTTGATGAATGAAAGCGTTACACTGCCAAACGTAATGAATTTAAAAGTTCGGGTTTATTTTTGTTTTATGGACGTAATATTGAGTTAAGTGCGAAGTTCTGCATTTGTTTGTTGAAGGTGATGTGTTGTTGTTGTTGTTGTTGTTGTTGTTGTTTCTCTGCCTACAATGCTGATGTGATGTTGTACACTTGTACAGGTTATTATCTGTAGATATTATCTATTATTTCTTGGTGGCACTTCACCTTTATCTGACCCAGCTGTTCCTCTGATACTCGGCTGACTTTCCCAGTCAGAGTGGGACTGGGCTGATCACCCCCAGGGTGGCTGTGTGCTGCCTCCCTCCCTCCCTCCCTCTCTCCATCCCTCCCTCACTCCCTACCTCCCTCACTCCCTCCTTCCCTACCTCCCTCCCTCACTCCCTCTCTTCATCCCTCCATTTCTCCCTACCTACCTCCTTCCCTACCTCCCTCCATTTCTCCCTACCTACCTCCTTCCCTACCTCCCTCCATTTCTCCCTGCCTCCCTCTCTCCATCCCTCTATTTCTCCTTACCTCCTTCCATTTCTCCCTCACTCTCTCCATCCCTCCATTTCTCCCTACCTACCTCCCTCCCTCTCTCCCTCTTTCCATCCCTCCATTTCTCTCTACCTCCCTCCCTCCATCTCTCCATCCCTCAATTTCTCCCTCTCTCCATCCCTCCATTTTTCCCTACCTCCCTACCTACCTACCTCCCACCCTCCCTCCCTCACTCCCTCTTCCTCTCTCCATCCTTCCATTTCTCCCTCACTCCCTCTCTCCATTTCTCCCTACCTCCCTCTCTCCATTTCTCCCTACCTCCTTCCCTCTCTTCTTCTTCTCTGACCAGGTTTTTGAATCTCTGTCCCTCCCATGCTGTACTGTATGTTGTGTACAGTTTGTTGTATCCTGCTGCTTTGCCTTTAGAAGGGGACGGCGGCTTGCCTTGCCTTGCAACAACGAGCACACAGCACCTCGCTTGTACTCACCCTCTCTCTGCCACTAGGTGGTGCTAGAGGTGCTTGCCCTGTGACGAGGTACAGTGTTGAAACGAGCAGTGTGTTGTACATAGAGCATGATGCAGTCAGTGTGTGACTACACCCTGTGACAGAGATATATTTGTATATTAAAGTTATAATTGAGTTATAATGATAACATCCTGTCTGCTGTATTAACACAACCTTGCTTCCCCCCCCCCCCCCCCCCTTCTCCCCTCCCTCCCCCCTCCCATCCCTATGTGAGCCTAAATGTATACACTTTTAGTGATTTTAGTCAGACAGCCATCACCTCCCTACCAAGAATATGGTGAAGCAATGGCGTTTGCTGTTGGTGCCACTTCAGAACACAGAGAAACTCTTGATAGTAATTATTGGTAGATGTAAAATGAAAAAATCTTTTAAAAACACAATTACACCCAGAGGAGTGGTATAGCCTACATTCTAGAACACACCCAGGCACTCTGTCATGGAATATCGCTTTGGAACGGGAATGTCCAAATTCCCAGCGCTCTAATACTTTATTGTCATGTGATAACTATGGCTTCCGAATAAAGTTAATACATTAGTACTAATCTATTTCCAGACGCCTCTGGTTTTTTTGTCATGACTTTCTTACTGTATTTTATGGCTCCTCCTGAGACATCTACTACCCCCCTGTACTGTCCCTCCTGAGACATCTACTACCCCCCTGTACTGTCCCTCCTGAGACATCTACTACCCCCCTGTACTGTCCCTCCTGAGACATCTACTACCCCCCTGTACTGTCCCTCCTGAGACATCTACTACCCCTCAGCACTGTGTCTCCTGAGACATCCACTACCCCCCTGTACTGTCCCTCCTGAGACATCTACTACCCCCCTGTACTGTTTCTCCTGAGACATCTACTACCCCCCTGTACTGTTTCTCCTGAGACATCTACTACCCCCCTGTACTGTCCCTCCTGAGACATCTACTACCCCCCAGCACTGTGTCTCCTGAGACATCTACTACCCCCCAGCACTGTCCCTCCTGAGACATCTACTACCCCCTGTACTGTGTCTCCTGAGACATCTACTACCCCCCTGTACTGTCCCTCCTGAGACATCTACTACCCCCCTGTACTGTCCCTCCTGAGACATCTACTACCCCCCTGTACTGTCCCTCCTGAGACATCTACTACCCCCCAGCACTGTGTCTCCTGAGACATCTCCTACCCCCCCAGCACTGTCCCTCCTGAGACATCTACTACCCCCCAGCACTGTGTCTCCTGAGACATCTACTACCCCGCCAGCACTGTGTCTCCTGAGACATCTACTACCCCCCAGCACTGTGTCTCCTGAGACATCTACTACCCCCCCTGTACTGTGTCTCCTGAGACATCTACTACCCCCCAGCACTGTGTCTCCTGAGACATCTACTACCCCCCAGCACTGTGTCTCCTGAGACATCTACTACCCCCCTGTACTGTCCCTCCTGAGACATCTACTACCTCCCAGCACTGTGTCTCCTGAGACATCTACTACCCCCAGCACTGTGTCTCCTGAGACATCTACTACCCCCCAGCACTGTCCCTCCTGAGACATCTACTACCCCCCAGCACTGTGTCTCCTGAGACATCTACTACCCCCCAGCACTGTGTCTCCTGAGACATCTACTACCCCCCAGCACTGTGTCTCCTGAGACATCTACTACCCCCCTGTACTGTCCCTCCTGAGACATCTACTACCCCCCTGTACTGTCCCTCCTGAGACATCTACTACCCCCCTGTACTGTCCCTCCTGAGACATCTACTACCCCCCTGTACTGTCCCCCCTGAGACATCTACTACCCCCCAGCACTGTGTCTCCTGAGACATCTACTACCCCCCTGTACTGTCCCTCCTGAGACATCTACTACCCCCCTGTACTGTCCCTCCTGAGACATCTACTACCCCCCTGTACTGTCCCTCCTGAGACATCTACTACCCCCCTGTACTGTCCCCCCTGAGACATCTACTACCCCCCCAGCACTGTGTCTCCTGAGACATCTACTACCCCCCTGTACTGTCCCTCCTGAGACATCTACTACCCCCCTGTACTGTCCCTCCTGAGACATCTACTACCCCCCAGCACTGTGTCTCCTGAGACATCTACTACCCCCCCTGTACTGTCCCTGCTGAGACATCTACTACCCCCCAGCACTGTGTCTCCTGAGACATCTACTACCCCCCCTGTACTGTCCCTACTGAGACATCTACTACCCCCCTGTACTGTCCCTCCTGAGACATCTACTACCCCCCTGTACTGTCCCTCCTGAGACATCTACTACCCCCCTGTACTGTCCCTCCTGAGACACCTACTACCCCCCAGCACTGTGTCTCCTGAGACATCTACTACCCCCCAGCACTGTCCCTCCTGAGACATCTACTACCCCCCTGTACTGTCCCTCCTGAGACACCTACTACCCCCCAGCACTGTGTCTCCTGAGACATCTACTACCCCCCAGCACTGTCCCTCCTGAGACATCTACTACCCCCCTGTACTGTCCCTCCTGAGACACCTACTACCCCCCAGCACTGTGTCTCCTGAGACATCTACTACCCCTCAGCACTGTGTCTCCTGAGACATCTACTACCCCCCAGCACTGCGTCTCCTGAGATACCCGCTTTTCCCCTTTACTGTCCCCCCCAAGACTTCTACTGCCCCTCTGTACTGTTTCTCTGTTCTCCAGTGTCTATATATATACACAGTATATACTTTTTTTTTTTATCCTTCTATCACAGAGACTGCCAATGGCCCCCGGGCCTGAGCTAGATTACTCTTCCTGCTACGACTGGTGGATTGATGATTCACTTTGCTTAGTCAAACGTATCGATTGTAAGTCGCTTTGGAATAAGGCGTCTGCAAAATGCCAAAAATGTAAATGTAAATGGTAGTACACATCAATCTCTCACACACACACACACACACACGCGTGCGTGGGGCCAGTTGATGTACA
Source organism: Nansenia antarctica (assembly GCF_963989245.1). Classification (NCBI taxonomy): domain Eukaryota; kingdom Metazoa; phylum Chordata; class Actinopteri; order Argentiniformes; family Microstomatidae; genus Nansenia; species Nansenia antarctica. The sequence goes on from NC_137691.1 coordinate 3,426,876, forward strand.
GTATCTGCTGGGGGAGAGTTTGGCGGCTGAAGAATAAGTCATTGTGTGACAGCCCAGCTGTCCGCCCCGATCTCCTTCACGACAGGTCCAGCTCTGCCACCTGCCTCTCTCTCTCTCTTTTACTGCTCTCTCTCTCTCTCTCTCTCTCTACACTCATTACTGCTCAAACACACACACACACACACACACTCTAACCCGGTGATTTCCATGTTGTACTGTTGTACAACCTGTATGTGTGTGTGTGTGTGTGTGTGTCTGTTGTGTGTCTTGAGTTCCCGAAATAAAACCCGCTGTAGTCGCATAGCCGCCGGCCGCTGCATTTAGAAGTTTCCGATGGAAAGCCCCTCCTGTGTTGCTGGCGGTGTCCTGGGTGGGGGGGGGGGAGGCGTCTGCGCCGAGACAGAAACCCCCCCCTGGTTACTCGGTGAGACACACAGCGTAGGCGGTAGGATTGTGTACGACTGGCGAGAGACAAACAGCCAATCACACGTCCTTCGACTTTGACAACAACGGTTGGCATGGTCAGTCGTTAGGGACAGATCGCTTCCTTAGGAATAACCCCTTGAGATGTGCTCTGATCTCGTTTTCGGGAGGGGGGGTCCTAAAATGTCCCTCTGTTCTCCGTTTTGAGGGGAGAGAGGAGGGTTCAAACTGTAAAAAATGACAATGACACAAGCTGGTCTCAGTTCCATGTAGTACTTTGAGAAGAGAGGTGGTAGCCTATGCGTATCCACGGTTGGGTAGTGAGAGGAGGGGGTCAAAAAGAGAGAACCTCAAAGAAAAGAGGAATGTCCGTAACCAACACGGTGACACAAACAAACAATGTTTTTTTTCCGACCGATACGGGTCTTCATCAGGTTGTTTTGGTTAAACCACTGGAGCAGTATGAGCAGACATTCCTCTCTTCTTCATAGTTTTCCCATAGCCAGTGATGTTGAGGATAGATAGATTTATGGAATGGGGTGGCCTGGGGTGGTCCAGTGGTCCAGCACCATGGCCTGGGGTGGTCCAGTGGTCCAGCACCATGGCCTGGGGTGGTCTAGCACCATGGCCTGGGGTGGTCCAGCACCATGGCCTGGGGTGGTCCAGTGGTCTAGCACCATGGCCTGGGGTGGTCCAGTGGTCTAGCACCGTGGCCTGGGGTGGTCCAGTGGTCTAGCACCGTGGCCTGGGGTGGTCCAGTGGTCTAGCACCATGGCCTGGGGTGGTCCAGTGGTCTAGCACCATGGCCTGGGGTGGTCCAGTGGTGTAGTACCACGGTCTAACAGTGCACACATATGCCCATGTCAGCATGGGTTTGAATCCGGCCCCTACCCTGCTGACATGCCCTCTCTCTCCCTTCTTTCCTGTCTGTCTTCACTGTATCTGTCCAATAAAATGAAAGAAATATGAGTGAGACTGCCCCACTCTGAAAAACAAAATCATAAAAAAAAACAAAAAAAATTATGGAATGGTAGAGGCTACTGAGCAGAGCGGTTTTTTTTTCAGTTCCGGTGTATTCATTCCATGTATTCATAGTACGCTATGAGACGTGGCGTAGCCTATTAGCTTATGCGTGGTATGGAATCTGGGCAGGGTTGGCACGGGGGAATGGCATGGCAGCGCAGTGACGTGTCACAGAATGGAAGCTCTAGAATGGCGTGGGCAAGGGGCGTGGGAGAGGGGGGTGCGCATACATTACGTTGTCACGGCTACAGTAGGTCCATTCCCAACATCCCAGAATAACCCCTGACAACATTCCCCTGCTCATCCCCCTATGCAACAGTTCCTAAGGGTAAATAGTTAGGGAGCCTAAGAGAGACACTGGTGTAATACTTGTGAAATGCTCCACATACTCCTGCCTGACAGTCACCCAGCAACCCAGGACGTTCGGAGCAAAAGGAGAAAGCGAGGAGTCTGTTTGACGCGAGCTTTCACTGTTCACCGATCCACCTTCCTTTATCAGGTCAGGGAGTATTTCATGAAAGAGAGGATGGATGGAAGTCGGCCATTTTGGTTATAGGAATAGAGTGTTAAGCTGTGCGTCGTCAAAACTCTAGAATGTCTTAAGTAGAAGGTCATGAGTTCAAATCCTACCTGGCAACACCACCACTACTAGTGTGTCCTTGAGTAAGACCTGGGAACACCACTACTAGTGTGTCCTTGAGTAAGACCTGGGAACACCACCACTACTAGTGTGTCCTTGAGTAAGACCTGGGAACACCACCACTAGTGTGTCCTTGAGTAAGACCTGGGAACACCACCACTAGTGTGTCTTTGAGTAAGACCTGGGAACACCACCACTAGTGTGTCCTTGAGTAAGACCTGGGAACACCACCACTACTAGTGTGTCCTTGAGTAAGACCTGGGAACACCACCACTACTAGTGTGTCCTTGAGTAAGACCTGGGAACACCACCACTAGTGTGTCCTTGAGTAAGACCTGGGAACACCACCACTACTAGTGTGTCCTTGAGTAAGACCTGGGAACACCACCACTAGTGTGTCCTTGAGTAAGACCTGGGGCCTCATTCATAACGGGTGCTTAGATCAAATGTTGATCTTACCCGTGTCGTACGTAGAAAACCACGTCAACGTAGTGATTTATACAATTTCAACGTGAGTCAATTTGATCGTGGAAACGATCGTAGCTCGACGTCGAGTATTCAACTTGCTTACGCACATTACCTACTGGTTATGCGGAGTTATTACAGGCATGTGAGCCGCACTGCCTAGTGTAATTCATGCAAGTGGCTCGTAATAAAATTAACGATGTTGTTATCAGCCGAGAAAATGAGTTTAATTCAAGATTTAAAAGGAACTGATGTTTCTGATTGTATTTCAGTCTTCCTTTATATCCCTCCGGAGCTGTCTATCTCCCCTTCAACATGCCTAGTGCGTTCCACAACGGACCTTGCCCGGCCAAGCTCTAAATTATACTGGATTTTCTCCGTGTCAGGGAGTGAGCAGCCATATAAGAATAAGACCACCTGATAAGAATAAGACCATTATATTATTACAGTATAAGCAGCACTCGAGTTGAGGGGGGATGGCATCCCCCCTGAAATAAAAACAGTCAAAATCACCCCCCTCTTTCCATACTTAATGTCATTTTATCAATGAACGTGGTATTACTGCTATTTCAAGGTGCGAGGGGGCACGCACATGCAATGACAGTTACTGACACTGAAGTCACTGGCGAGGGGATGCTAAAATTGTCCTCTTATAAAATCCACCACCTCCCCTGATTTTCTTTTACAACTTGAGTAGAGTATAATCATGTGCCTGTGTGCCTGGTTAGTTGTCATGATCAAACGTTAAAAAAGAAGCCACCCTTCTCTGCCCTCTCCCACTTCCAGACGAACGCCTACCCTATATTATAGCACTTGTCTTAATTCAGCCGCTATAATTCAGCCTCTATCACAGGGTGTTAATACAAACCTCATTCACCTGCGTTCATTTTTACCTGCGTTGGTATTTATAGAAGGAAGCACGTACGCAACTTTAAACCATCTCAGCCCGTTTTATAAATAATGCTTACGTCCGTTTAGAAAACTGTGCTTACGTGAAAGTCAAAGATGACGTTCAAGTACTTCTTTATGAATGAGGCCCCAGGGAACACCACCACTAGTGTGTCCTTGAGTAAGACCTGGGAACACCACCACTAGTGTGTCCTTGAGTAAGACCTGGGAACACCACCACTACTAGTGTGTCCTTGAGTAAGACCTGGGAACACCACCACTAGTGTGTCCTTGAGTAAGACCTGGGAACACCACCACTAGTGTGTCCTTGAGTAAGACCTGGGAACACCACCACTACTAGTGTGTCCTTGAGTAAGACCTGGGAACACCACCACTAGTGTGTCCTTGAGTAAGACCTGGGAGCACCACCACTAGTGTGTCCTTGAGTAAGGCACTTAGCCCTACATTACCCCAGGGAGACTGTAACCCTGTAATCTGTAATCGTAAGTCGCTTTGGATAAAACCGTCAATAAATCTAATTAAATGTCTTCCACTCCATCACGACAACTGATCGTTAATATTTTTTTTTAAAGTATTTGTATATAAAATGAGACTGTATTAAATTGAACAGGGAGCATCTTTATGAGTTATGGAGACGGGATGGGATTGAATAAGTTGTACTTCCCACTCCGAATATGTGTATTTTTTTTGTTTTTCCGTTATATCAATTATTGTTGCTTTATCTTTTTTGCTCATATTTGAAATAAACATGTCAATCAATCAATCAATCAATCAATAAGAATGGATAGCGTGGATAGAACCACTGCTTCCACCTAATAATAATAATAATAATAATAACTTTAATTTCTAACGTGCCTTTCAGGGGACCCAAGGTCGCTTTACAGAGAAACAGAAAAGAATGAAAACAGTCAGACAAAACAACAACAGAATTCGGGGCCGAAGGCTTTAACAAACAGGTGGGATATGAGGGCCGTCTTAAAGGCTGTTTTCCAGGATGGGGGGGGGGGGGGGGCGGGTGTTGCGGATCACCGCAGGGAGAGAGTTCCGGGGGGGGGGGGGGGGCTGGCTGCCACCCTAAAAGCTCTGTCCCCGAAGATTCACAGGTTGGTGGGGTGGGAGGGGGGGGGGGTGACAAGCAGGCCGTATTCTGCTGGATCAGTGAACGGCTGACAGGAAACGACTAGAAGGAAGGAAGCTAGCAGGCCTAACCCAGCCCCGGGCCTGGACCCGGCCCTGGGGTCTCTGTGATGGTGTTGGGTGGCAGGTAGACTGGTAGACTGGCATCTGCCTGGTATCTGTGGCACTCTCTCTCTCCGTGTCTCTCTCCGTGTCTCTCTCTCCGTCTGCATTCCTGTGGCCCAGCGAGTAACGGCCTGTTTACCCTCCTCTCTGCTGCTGGTGTCTGTAACCATGTGTGTGTGTGTGTGTGTGTGTGTGTGTAACCGTATCTGTGGAACCTGGAGCTCTCTTCTCCCTCACCTCCTTCCACACACACACACACACACACATTCTATCTGTTGTCTTTGGCTATTTGGTCGCTCCAGAAACCGGGGCGCTAAATATGTCCCAGTGCTGACATGGGAGAAGGTCACTGGAGAGAGAGATAAACAGAGAGAGAGAGAGAGAGAGAGAGAGAGAGACATAGACAGGGAGAGAGAGAGATGGAGAGAGAGAGAGAGATGGAGACAGAGACATAGAGATGGAGAGAGAGAGATAGAGAGAGAGAGAGACATAGACAGGGAGAGAGATGGAGAGAGAGAGAGAGATGGAGACATAGACAGGCAGAGAGAGATGGAGAGAGAGAGAGATGGAGACATAGACAGGGAGAGAGAGATGGAGAGAGAACGAGGGTGAGAGAGAGAGATACTGAGAGGCAAGGAGCTTTAGAGGGAGATGGTTCCAGAGAGTCAGAGCTCAGATTTGGATGCGGAGCAGACCTGGGACCACGACACACATAGTTTCCATGCAACCCAATCTGCCTCGACGTGGAAACAACCGGAAACAACACACACCCCAACAACAACAACAACACATCAACTGCAGTTCCTCTGGTTCACCACCAGGGCTTATAGTATTTCATGTTCTGCATAGTTACACAACACAGCTATGAGACTGTAATAACATATCACACTATCACACTATCACACTATCATAGTATCCATTTAGACCACATTATTATATATTGACGTTCAGAGGCGCTTGCTTGTTTTTCTGAGGAGAGAGCTGTTCTCTGATGGGGTAGTGGTGGTCTAGCGGATAGTGAGTTGGACTTGGGATCGGAAGGTTGTGAGTTCAAATCCCGCCTGAAGCCACACCACTACTAGTGTGCCCTTGGGTAAGGCACTTAGCCCTCAGTTACTCCAGGGGGAATGTCCCTGTAATTCGTA
>NC_137691.1:3442722-3455222 GCF_963989245.1 Nansenia antarctica
TCAGGAGAACTGAAGTCTTCTCTGGCTGTGTTGGTCTGGGGCTTTTTGACCACTTTTTTGTTGTCTTTTTTTCTATGTTTTATACCTTCCTCACCTCTCGAAAGGACTAAAAAGACAACCCTGCTCTCACTGATCTTAACACTAACTTTGACCGTGCCTTCCAGTTGTATTGGATTAACAGAACATACATATTTTTTTGGCTCAATTGGCGAGTTGTTTGAAACAACTCGCCAATTGAGCCAAAAAAATATGTATGTTCTGTTAAATATTTTGGAACTATTTCAATGTCTCCTCGTTGTGAAACGAGGAGACATTGAAATAGTTCCAAAATATTTACTGTGAACAAGTGTAGTGTATGTCAGTTGATACTGTGCATGAAGCAGTAGTACATATATACACACACACACACACACACACACACACCCCAGCTCATTCATGGCGGGCTAGACTGATAACACAGTACTGACAAGAGGGTTAGTTGGACTCTGCGAGGACTGAATTCCATCTTGTGATTTTGAATTTATTTAGAATTTTATTCATCAACTTGAATCAAATACGACCATAAAACATGATTGGAGAGAGAGAGAGAGAGAGAGAGAGAGAGAGAGAGAGAGAGAGAGAGAGAGAGAGAGAGAGAGAGAGAGAGAGAGAGAGAGAGAGAGAGAGAGGTTGTCAAGTGAAATGGTTCTTTTTGTGGCTGGTTCTTTTCTGTTTTGGTTTGGACAATGTGATACAATGTGGATCACGTGCATAGTATAGTGTGTGTGTGTGTGTGTGTGGTGTCTGTATATGTGTCTGTGTATGTGTGCGTGTGCGTGAGTGTGTGTATGTCTGTATGGTGTCGTGTATGTCTGTGTATGTGCATGTGTGTGGTGTAGTGTGGTGTGTGTGTGTGTGTGAGGGGCGGGGCGTGACGTGTCACAACACGGGTGACTGACAGGGCCGTGTGTGTGTGTCTCCATGGTAACAGGTGTCGTCGTCGAGCGAGCCGGGGTCAGGCAGCACCTGCTGCAGCAGCCCGGAGTGGAGCAGCGCATCAGAACACTGTCCCCAGAGCTACAGCACAGAGGGTACGTATATACACACACACACACACACACACACACACATACACACATACACACACACACACACACACACACACACACACACACACACATATAAGATGATTCTTATGCTAGTTGGTGACTCTGTCTCTCCTCTCTCCAGACCTCCTGAGTGCTGACTCCCCAGAGCAGACCAACCTGCGCTCTCTGACCTCCATCGTGGACAGCATCACAGCAGCAGAGGGGGCGGTGGCCTACCCCGTACCGGTGGACATTCCCAAATAGACCCGCAACCCTGGTGCCACAGATACACAGAGCCTCCTCCCCACCCCCCACCCGACGCCACCCCCCCTCCACTTCCACAAACCTGCTCAGAGATTTAGAAAACGCTACGAAAGTGAACAAAAAAAAGGAAATTCTTTGATTTTGATCACCTTCGGAGAGACACTGATTATTGAGTATTCTAACCCCATAACAAGGACAGTTCATTTTGTTGTTCTGCCTCCCTGGTCCATTTCCAGGCCTGTCTCCCTGGTCTAGCAGCTTACCAATGATGATGTGAGCCGTAGCGAGCTGCTTTCGTAGCGTGTTGTTTGGGGGCCAGCGTGGTGCGCACTCCAAATTGTAAAACCTCCAGGGGGGTGTTCCATCAACGTCCCGAAAGGAAAATCCAGGCTTATTTTGATATCACGAGACTTCTCGAGAGATCTCGCGGGAATTATACAAATAAGCCTGGATTGTCCCTCAGCGACGTTGATGGAATACCCCCCAGGAGAGTTCGTCAAACACTGTCGATCTCTGGCTCTGACGAGACCCAAACACCAGAGGCCCAAAACCCTTCCAAGTCCTCCCATCCTGGGGCCTTAGTGTTCCCTACACACCCCCGTGGTCCAGCCCTCCCCCCTCCCTCCCTCCCTCCCTCCCTCCCTCCACCCAGTGTTAAAGGACCACACCCTACCTGACACGAGATCCCACTCACTCCACTCCGATGCATGACTTACACCAAAGACCCTGACAGCGACTGGTGTGGGGGGAGGTGGAGGTGACAAAGGAGAAGAAATGACAGTCTGGTGGTTTTCTGTCTAAACTTAAAAACAGAAACATATTTCTTTCCCCATTCTTTTTTCGCCAAACTTTCCCTTGATCTGCCTTGCATTCTGTTTGTGTGTGTGTGTTATGCTTACGAACATGAGTTTATTTGTGGGGCCAATATTATTATTATGTACCATGGCAGTTTTGACCAAGACCTGCTTAATTTAAACTGGTTATGAATGCTAGTGATGTAAATACGTTCCGTTTTTTCTACAGAGTGTTTTTTTTGCTATTTTATTTTCTCATTTTTTGCTAACTTATTTTTGACTTTTATAACAAAGATTGTTGTGTATTTGTAGATGTTCCAAGAAGTGATATTTCTTGTCCAATCTTGCATTAAAGACATTTTCAATACCTTCTTGCCAGTCAATATCTCTGATACTGCACATCCTCGCATGTACGCGTGGACACACACAACTATTATTAATAATAATAATAATAATAATAATAATAACTTTATTTGTTTAGCACTTTTCCTGCAAACGTTGCAGCTCAAAGTGCTCCAATCATTATATAATCATAATTTAATTATTTAGTCATTTGAAGACAATATTAAAAAGATGGGTTTTTAGCCTTGACTTACATATTTGCTGACGCAGGGGTGCACATAACTTTTTGGGGCCAGTGCTCAGAGGAGCACCTAGGGATGCTGCTTGGTGCTCCCCGAGCTCGCGAGTCACGACCCGTCCCACAGGATGGATAAAAAAGGGATACATGGATAACTTATATTAGCAAAACGACATTTATTCATAAATAAAGATGAACGAACAAATGATTGTGTGCAAAACAAAATAAACAAATGCAAAATCAAATGACTGCTCTTTAAGCATGGAAGTCTGTCAGACTCCTTTAAACACAATGAAATCAACTGACATCTCTTTAAGCACTAACTGAATGTCTGTTCTTTAAACACAATGAAATCAACTGACATCTCTTTAAGCACTGCTCTGTTCTGTGAACACTGAAATCAACTTTTCAACAAAAAGTTACAGCCTAAGCATTTATTTATGCTACAAGCTTAATCATCATCACTGCTCTCTTGACTGCTGTAAGTTATCACTGTCCTCAATTTCAACCATGGTAGAGGATGTTGTAGGCAATCACTTTAAATAGTGTCGTATATTTCCACACACATGCATAGATAGTATGATAGGGGGTCATGCTATTCTGTAGCCTTCATGTTTGCACCAGCGGGCACCCGGAAGGGTGACATCACAGTGACATCACAGGGGACGGCCCTCATGACCATCTAGATAAGGTGATAGGCTATGACCTGTGACTGTATTTGCATAAGAGGGCAGGGATCTAGGGGACTGGAGAAAACCAGCCAGGAAGGGAGAAAGCGGCCTCTTTTTTCACCAGGCCACAGGATCAACACGTGTATGTATAAATCTGTTTGTAACTCGGATTAAATCGTCTTAAACTCAATAATTGTTCTTTGATTCATAACCAATAAGAAATACACAACACATGGCGAGCCTAGCAGGAGACAATATAGCTTAATTTACAGTATTGTGCAAACTCTTCAATCTGACGAAGAAGGTAGGTTTTCTGCAGAGATCTCTCTCTAGTCGATTGGTGTGTTTAAAATAGACTGTAAATCTCAGATAAGTTATAGTCAAAAGAATCTTGTATAACGGTAATCTTGTTGGAATAGAAACAAACTTTTCATAATCTTTAATAAGCCTGGGTTGGTGATAAGGGCCGAATTTGGTAATTCGTTTTTTGGTGTAATATTGTGTTAAGATATTAGTTGTGGAACTAATAGATATTGTTTGTACGGTATTGGAATATCGTGTGTGTCTGTGTAAAATTCGGTAAAATTGTGTTTCAGTGAAAAACATATGAGACTCTTTGTCTGTGCGAAAGGACGCCATTGTGTAAGCGGAGCTTAGGCGCCATTTGCAGTGTCCTGTCAGAGAATCTATTCTTAGACGCCATTTTCTTTGTCCTTGAGGAAGGACACACACAGAGGCCATCTCTGTGTGGAAAACGGGAATACATTGTAGAATATTTGAATGAGATAAATAATAGTCTAACTGGATTGAAAGATAATCGTGAAGTTGTTGTGTCGTGGAAGATGGCATTATTGTGGAAAAGCAATGTTATGTTGTAAAGATTGATCTGGGAGTCCACGGCGGGTTTCCCCACAGAGGAGAAGGACAAAGACTAGCCCCTCCTTCCCCTACTCCATTTTACACGGAGGAGCTGGCGCATGCGCAATCGATACGCAAGTCGGTTGCTTGGCGCCGCCTGCTGGACAAAATACGACAAGACATTTTTAAAACATTGGCTCTCTGTAAATTGATGAAATACAACCCTCCTTCATTGATGATGTTTGTAAATGATCGTTATATATTACTTTAATTAATTTAATTAATTACTAATTGATTGAATTAATTATTCAGATCATTTCATTTTCTGTTTCACAGAACTTTGATCAATTGTTTTGTGATAATCTAATAATAATCATTTCTTTTTTCGATAATAGCTGAATGACTTCACAGGTTTACATCAATGAAGTGTACGATTGTACAATGACTAAGTCTAATTAATCATTCATTCTTTCCCAATAACAAGTCGATTTCTTTACAGATTGTAATTAATAATTAATCATTCATTCTTTTCCAAATAACAAGTCGATTTCTTTACAGGTTGTAATTAATATTCGTGTTTTACATCTTTTTATTTCAAGTTAAGTTCGTTTTCACAGTATTTGATTAGGAATAGCAGAATAGTTTGTATTGATAATTAAGCAGTAAAAGGGTTTTTGTAAATCGGTGAATACTTAGGTGTTGACCAACCTTTGTGATTTAATAATTGTGTTGACCAGAACTGTAATTAGTATTGAATGAGTAATTAAGTGACACATATTCATAAACAATTAGGAAACACATTTAAGTATAAAGTACTTACACAGATATTAGATTTAAGTTAATACTGCACTGACATACACAAGAGGCAAATCTGTTATTTTGAATTGCAGGGTTTTGTGGGGATGGTTAATACAGTTATATTGGACTAGCATTTGTTTAGCAAACAAGACAATAGGAAGGTGGGTTGTAAGAAAAGTACACCTTATAGAATATTTTCAGCATATTGAGCAGTATAAATCAATCAGCTTAAAATGGGAGCAAATTCAACGAAGGTGTTAAAAGATATTAGTGAGGATAGTGGAATATTGGCAACTTTATCCCCTATGGCTATAGTGGAAAAAATGAATCCTCTTGTTAGGGAAATTAGCAAAATGTCAACGAAATGGAATAGCCGTTGGGCATACATTGAACAGCCGTGGCCGAAAGAGGGCAGCCTTAATTTACAATTAATTGCAACATTGGAGATACTTATCAATGTACACAAGGCAAATCAGAAAGGGAAAGATAGGTCAGAGAAACGCAAGTTAGAATTAGACATCTTAGACCTCTTTAAGGTAGAGGGGCAGAAAGTAGCATCAGCTTGGAATGAGAAAACAGCTCACATGAATCCAGAAAAGAAAAATGAATTGGCCAGAACACTGGAACAGAAATTGAACATTCCATTCACAAACATGTGTCCAGTCTCCAGTCCCCCTCCATATGCTAAGGCAATGAAGGACCATTCCCAGAAGAAGAAGAAGAAGGAGCCAAGGGGAAAAGGGGACGACAGGAGTGACGAGGAAGATGACAGCGAAGATGGCAGTGAAGACTCAAGTGATGACGACAATGCTGATGAAGGCTACAACGCTCGGGTCAGGAAGATGATAGTCACAGCCGAAAAGAAAGGTGGGAGAAGACACCACAGATGGCTGAAGGAGCAACGAGAAAGAGAGGAAGAGGAAGATTGTCACCGAATGTCATCAAATACATTAAAGAACTGTCCAGTGCTGATTCGGGGTAACAAGATGGAATATCATCCGTGGCATCATACAGATCTGTCTGAAGTGATCGAGAAACTCCCAGTTCTGGAGGAGGGAGGACATTCGTGGACGCGAGAGGTCGACGTGATACTGACAGGAACGCAGGCCGCAATGGGAGACCTGAAAAGACTCTTAGCTTTTATTGCAGGATTGGATACAATGCAGGAAATATTGATGAAGGCAGGACTTCATAGATATATCAATACATCAGTTTATGATCCAGAGCTCTTCGCAGCAAACAGAGGCAGGCTGTGGAAAGCAATCAGAGAGACCTACCCTACTCACATTCACCCAGACAATATCATTGTGAAGCCACTGGGGGGGGATGAGAATCCCAGGGGTTATGTTGCCCGTGTGCACTGTCAATGGAGAAGTGTGACAGGGAAAGGCGCTGAAGATAACCCCTTAGAACAATCCATAATCAGGGAAAAAATACAAGAAGGGCTTCCTACCCCAGTTAAGGATAAGCTAGCAGAAGTGGTAGGGTTACGACACATGAACAAAGCTGTTTATATAGACCACGTAGCTCATCAAGTTGAGTTATATCGAAAGAATATTCAGATACAGAAGGCAGAAGACGAAGAATCACTCAGAATATTGACTCATGTGCAATTGACTGAAAGCGAGAGGAACATAGAGGGAGTGCAGGCTTTAGCCCCACAGCAACAGCCACCTGGAGTGCAGACTGCTACTTACCAGTCCTACTCACAGGGGTCACAAGGGGGGTATCCTGCTACTTACCAGTCCTACCCACAGGGGCCACAAGGGGGGTATCCATACCCACAAGGGCCACCAGGGGTGCAAGCGGTTCCATACCAGATGTACAACCAGCCTGGCCAAGGACCACCACCAGGGGGATGGACAGCAGCAGGGAAGAAGATGCTAGAACCGTGTTACCAATGCGACCAGAATGGACATCTAGCCTGTACCTGCTGCAACAGGCCCCAGGGGGGCGCAGGGGGGAGCCAAGGAGGAGGATATTGGCCTCCTACTACACCTGCTCCAGGAGTGATGAACCCTTACGGAGGCCCAGCAGCTGGCCTATAGGGGTGCCCGGAAGATCCGAGTGGGAGGTGCCAGCTGGTGGTGACACAGAAGCCTGAAGGCGCCACGCACCTCCCTATGTCTAGAGAATATGTGAAGACAATCGGATTTGAGGGAATTAAACAGCTGATTCCTACAACTGAGCTTGTAGACTTAGAGTACAAGGGACAGAGAGCAACTCTGTCAACACTTGTGTCAGAACACACGCCAACAGGGCTGCTAGGGAGAGATGCTCAATGCCAATTGAACTGTACAGTAAAATGCACACCTGACGGCTGTCAGGTGACGGTGCCATCCGGTGTTCAGATTCCATCGACGGCCAGAGTGATTAAGCATAGAACAGACCTACAAGCTTTGCCTTTAAAGGGAGCTGATATAGAATATTGGGTTGATGGGTCTTGTTACGGGGTAGGAGAAACTTTGTGCGCTGGGTATTCCTTAGTTAAAGCACAGAATTCAAAGTTTATTGTAGAACAGGCTGAGGCAGTTCCTCAGCCTTGCTCAGCCCAGTTGGCTGAATTGATTGCCCTCACAGAAGCATGCAACTTGGGAACCGGACGGAGAGTGACAGTGTACACCGACTCTGCCTATGCACATAATGTTTGTCATTTTAATGGAGCTGTATGGAGGGGGCGGGGTTTTAAGAGAACTGATGGTACGCCTATACAGCACCACGCACAGATCATGAAGCTGTTACAAGCCATGATGAAGCCAAAGGAATTAGCCATAGTGAAGTGTGCCACACACAGGTCTGACTCATCACATGTCACACAAGGTAACAGGGCTGCAGAGGATGCAGCCAAAGCCATTACAGGAGCAGACAAGGCAGGTAAAGGTCTTCTCGTCACACATGAAAAGCAATTACAGGGCATGGTCACACTTGAGGATTTATTGATGTTACAGAGTAGAGTAACTACGTTAGACAAGAACGTTTGGCTAGCAAGGGGGGCAAGTCAGGATGACACAGGTCTATGGAGGAATCATGAGGGGTTGGTTGTAGCACCCTCAGATTTAATAGGCATGTTAATACGGGAAGCTCATGGATTAGCACATGTGGCTAGGGGGGAGGTAAGACGCAAGATCACCAAGGAATATGGGTTTTGGAGTCCATATTTGATGGAACAGATTGACCATGCTTTAGGTCAATGTGGGGTCTGTTGGAGAAACAACATCAGAGTGGGTACACCAGTGGTGTCTGGGCATATCCCTACCCCAATAGGGCCACGGGTGGTGGACAGGGGGGTGGATGTACAGAGTAGGCAGGATGTTGTGCCAACAGGTGCCGAGGTCCCCAGAGAACCTGAGAAGGAGGAGCTACGACGAGATGCTGTGGTGTTGCCAGAGCCAGTGGCAATGCCAGCGTTACAGCCAGTGACATTACCGGCAGTGCCTGAAACCGAGGGGACAGTGGAAAGCTGTCCAGATGCCAATGAACCAGAAACCAACGAAGCAGAGAGTGTTGACAGTCTGGAGGTCCAGCCTGGGAGTGTCCAAAGCCTGGACACCTGTGCTACTGGGGATGCTGGCAAGTGCCTGCACCATGCTTCAGATGATGCTGAGGGCGACTCCCCAGACCTTGATCAGCGTGGGAGGGGACCAGGCGGCTGCCTGAACCTCAATGACACTGACGGACGACGACCAGTTAGGAAAAGATTGAAGACTATGAATAGGGTAGTGAAGCAGAAGATCAAAGGGAACGACGGGAATGGACAGCAGATGATAGCATGGCTGGAAACGGTCTTAGGGGCATGGGAAACTTATTTTGCTAAGATAGGAGCACCTATTATAGCAGACATGATTTTTGACTTTCTTAGGAGGCAGGGCCTCATTGACTGTTTTTGGAAAATCAGTCACTCAGTCCACGTTAATGAACTTTTCAGAAGACTAGTCCTCACCTGAGGTGAAGATCTATGCATTAATGCATTCCCTTTGTCCTGTGCTTACTGTTGGGGAATTATGTGTTATGATAACTGAATGTCATTATTTGTGTATTGTTTGTTTATTTCTATATCGTATGTGATTGATGTCAGTTGAGAAGTGATGTAGTGGTTATGCAAAGATAGGAAAGAGGTTCTGTTCCTAACGCAACGAAGAAAATGGAAGCTCCTGACTATGAAAGTGTTATCAATCTGAGACAGCGGTAAAGGCTGTTCTCCAACTGGGTACAAGTGCTAGTAACCTCTGACCCTGACGCTTCAAGGACAAAGAAAACATCGGTCGTTGGAAGTTTCTGTATTGATTTGTGCATGATGAACTGTGTTTAGTTTAATTGTGATTGTTATTTTCAAGATTCTTTTTATTATTGGTTGTTTTCTATTTTTTGTTTATAATATCTTTGGTTCCTAATACTGGTCCTGGGTTGGTCTGTGTTATTGTGCTTCTTGTGTTGTGTGTTGGTGTAGTTTTTCTGTTTGTTGTTGTTTATTTTTTAATTTTTTTTTTTTTTTTTTTTTGGGGATGGTTTGTGGGGTTTTGTGTTTTTGTTTTTGTTTTGTGGTCGTTTAGTTTCGGAACACCCTCTGGGTGGTCCGAGGGGGGATGTGTCGTATATTTCCACACACATGCATAGATAGTATGATAGGGGGTCATGCTATTCTGTAGCCTTCATGTTTGCACCAGCGGGCACCCGGAAGGGTGACATCACAGTGACATCACAGGGGACGGCCCTCATGACCATCTAGATAAGGTGATAGGCTATGACCTGTGACTGTATTTGCATAAGAGGGCAGGGATCTAGGGGACTGGAGAAAACCAGCCAGGAAGGGAGAAAGCGGCCTCTTTTTTCACCAGGCCACAGGATCAACACGTGTATGTATAAATCTGTTTGTAACTCGGATTAAATCGTCTTAAACTCAATAATTGTTCTTTGATTCATAACCAATAAGAAATACACAACAATAGCTCATTATTTTGATTGTGCAACAAAGTCTTTTTTTTCTTCTTTCTTCTAATAGAATTCCCAACCATATTCCCTGGGTCAGGGGTCTAGGTGCGATAATGAAGCTGTAAAACAAACGTCTGAACGTTTGAAAGCTTCAGAGAAAAGAAACGTGAAGTCCCTTGGTGTTGTTTTTCCTTTTAGCGACGAGTCGTTCGGGACTGAATTTTCACGTGTCGGCGTGATAACCGTGATAACCGTGCGATACGCGATACGCGGAATGAAAGTACAAGTTACGATACTTTCCGAATGTTTTCGTGAGGGGAGTCGCCGTGGTCGTCGTGATGGATTACTCGTCGGGCCTTCGGCTGAGGGGACGGCAAATAGTTACTTACTTGGTGGGGCTTGCTTCTTGGACCCAGCTGTTGGTGCGCAAAAGCGCTGATCTGCCGCGCAGCATGCATTTTGGCGACGCATGCGCACTGGCGCACCAGTTATGTGCACCCTGTTGCATCCCTAATGTAAACTGGGAGAGCATTCCACAATCTGGGTGCATAACATGAGAATGCAGCCTCACCAAATCTGTGGTACACAGAGAAAACCTCAAAATGAACACACACACCATTCAGCTTTATCTTAGAAAAACAGCTTTACTTATGTCTATAGTGTCATAAATACAATACACTTTTTTTTTTTTAAATAGCCAAATAATAAAATCTTGATTTGTCTGCATTTTTGTTTCACACCTGGAATAACTACACATACAGTACTCATAGCTGCCACAGTAGCACATTACACCTTTTACACACCTTTAAAACATTGGCTGTAAAAAAAATAAAAAATAAAGGAATACACCCATCCAACACTTCACTTGTTCACTGATACCGCTCTCCCATTGGACGAGAGGAGTAGGTCACACACAGCGCCTCCTAGTGGTCAGAGAGCAGATCTGCCCAATGTCACGTCCCCCGTGGCAACTAGACAGGGGATGGGGGGGGGGGTGTCAGGAGACAGGGGTCAGGGGTCAGGAGAGCAGGACACACCTTGATAGGACATGGCATCACTGTCCCGGTCAAGGTGACCTGTTTTGTGAGGATTTCATTGGCTGATGCCGAGCAGCAATTTACAGTTTGATTTCAAAAGAACGGAAAAAAAAAGAATCTACCAAAAGACAGCTACAGTAGTCACCCCTCCACTGAGAAAGACCCTCCCTTCCCCCATTCACCACGGTGCGTTCACACTCTCTAGCACATTTAACACACGACTCTGTGTCCCTCATTTAAGAGCATATTGCTTCCATTCACGCACACAGCTCACCCTCCCCCCTCCACCCCCCCCTCATCACCTAGAGAAGATTCTCTTTTATTCTTCTTATCAAGTTAGCTACATAAGTGTCAAACAAGGAGCTAGGAAAGGAAGCAAGGAGAGGTAACAAGCTACATAGTGTCAACAGAGGAGGAAGGGACGGTAGCAAGGAGAGAGAGAGGGGGGGTTAGAGAGGGGGGCGGGGGTTAGGGAAGGAGGCAGGAGAGGAAACCGAACAGTTTAGGACTGGACCCAAGAACCTGCGGAGATGAGAGAGTCCCACATGAACACCCCCCCGCCCCTACCCCCACCCCCACCCCCACCCCCACCACCAGCGATTCACACAGCGACAGCATATAAGACACACAGAGAGAGAGAGAGAACAGTCACCACCAAATACAGGGCATCGGGTTTCATACAGCAATGATATTATAATATTCTCCATATATATATATATAATTCCAATATATATATTTATATATATATTTCTATAAAAAACGTAAGTCATCCATTTGTATGTACAGAGAGAGACGATTAATGATGGATACCTTGCATAACCGACGTGGAGGGGGGTGGGGGACGGGGGGCTGGGGGGGGGGATATGGGGGTGGGGGACGGGCCCAATTCCAACATGAACCCAAGCCCCTATCGACACACCCAGGGGGCGGGGCCCAATTCCAAACCGAACCCAAGCCCTGAGCCCCCCAGCCACAAAGACAGTGTGTGTGTGTATTGTTTATCCCAGTCCCAATTCACTCAGATCTTACACAAGTCGTTCAGACACACACGTCGTTCAAAACCTTTGAATCTGGATCAGAACGATCTTGATTATTTTTCTCTGATCTAGGATCAGATCAAGCTGGCTGATTTCCCCTATACGACTCCAAATCAACCAGATTTTAGATCTGATTCTGGATCAGAGAAAATAATCGGGATCATTCTGATCCAGATTCAAAGGTTTTGAACAACTAGGCCCAAAGGGGTGGGGCTAGGGTTGGGATACATTTGGAATTGGGCCTATCCCCTGGGTGTGTCGACCCCCCGGCTTGGGTTCATGTTGGAATTGGGCCGTTTAAAGAGTTAGAAACCAAGTTAGACTAAGACAGACCCACAGATCAGGACCAGAACAACAGGATCAGGACTTAGAGAACCCATAGATGAGACCAGGGGGGAGGAGGGGGAGTGGGGAGGGGGAGGGGTTGGGGTGGGGTGGGGGATTCACGTTACCACGACGACAAGG
>NC_137691.1:3477722-3485222 GCF_963989245.1 Nansenia antarctica
ACCTCCCAACCTCCCTCCCACCCTCCCAACCTCCCAACCTCCCAACCTCCCAACCTCCCACCCTCCCAACCTCCCAACCTCCCAACCTCCCAACCTCCCACCCTCCCAACCTCCCAACCTCCCTCCCACCCTCCCAACCTCCCAACCTCCCAACCTCCCAACCTCCCACCCTCCCAACCTCCCAACCTCCCAACCTCCCAACCTCCCACCCTCCCAACCTCCCAACCTCCCTCCCACCCTCCCAACCTCCCAACCTCCCTCCCTCCCAACCTCCCAACCTCCCTCCCTCCCAACCTCCCAACCTCCCAACCTCCCTCCCAACCTCCCAACCTCCCAACCTCCCAACCTCCCTCCCAACCTCCCAACCTCCCAACCTCCCAAACTACCAAACTACCAAACTACCAAACTCCCAAACTCCCAAACTACCAAACTATCAAACTCCCTCTCCAAACAGGAATACCACACACAATATATATATATATATATATATATATATATATGTATACAGTATATGTTACGGTACATGTGGGAAAACTAGGGTTAGGGTTAGTTGCTAGGGTGCTAGGTTAAGGTTAGGGTTAAGGTTAGGGGTAGGGTTAGGGTTAGGGTTAGGGTTAAGGTTAGGGGTAGGGTTAGGGTTAGACATGCCAGCATGTACCAAGTCACCCTAGCACCTAACCCTAACCCTAACCCTAACCCTAGTTTTCCCACATGTACCGTATTCCCACATGTACCGTAACATATATACCATACTCCATCACAACATATATAGATATAGATATAGATATACCATACTCATCACAACAGATAGATATATACATACAGTATGTATAGTGGGGGAAATAAGTATTTGATCCCCTGCCGATTTTGTAAGTTTGCCCACTGACAAAGAAATGAACGGTCTATAATTGTATGTTTATTATGTTTATGTTTAACAGTGAGAGACTGAATATCAACAAAATAATCTGAAAAACACATTATATAAAAGTTATAAATTGATTTGCATTTGATCACGGGAAATAAGTATTTATTTATTTAGCCTTTATTTAACCAGGTCGGTCCCATTGAGACACAGTGATCTCTTTTCCCGAGGGAAGCCTGGCCAAGCCAGCAGCTTAAAACATCCAGTTTCCACAGTTAAAACAAACAATGGAGTATTACACTTATTGTTGTTGACAACACCAAGTCAACAACAACAACAACATTTACAAAACACAATCTGCTCAGAGCAATAGAGTGAAATACTGGGACTTTCATATAAAGCAGGAGCAAGAACGACATGAGGCTGATTCCAAGTTACTCACAATTGGATCCGCCCAGCAAAACATGACTTAGAACTTGGAGGAGAAACCGTTGTTGGCAAACAGAGAGGTCAGACGATTCTTGTAGTTATTTCCCCCACTGTATCTATCTATATCTATATATAGATAGATAAATAGATAGATATACCATACTCTATCATAACAGAGACAGGGTTTTAATACCCCAGCGGGAACGACACGTCCAGCCTCTTCATCGTTAACACACATTGTGTAAATGTACGAGTCCAAACTTCGCTTGTAAGAATTATGTAGAGCGCTGCTTTAAACGACCCGGTGGGGATTGTCTCTGGCCAGCACAGCCGGTCCTGAATATTCTAGATCATTCTACATAAGTGTGTGTTTGTAACGGACTCCTGCTACACAGATGAGATCTAATGAGAGGGACATCGACAGACAGAGAGTGGGATGTGTGTGAGTGTGTGTGTTGTAGAGTATGTGTGTGTGTGTGTGTGTTGTAGAGTATGTGTGTGTGTGTGTGTGTGTGTGTGTGTGTTGTAGAGTATGTGTGTGTGTGTGTGTGTGTGTGTTGTAGATTATGTGTGTGTGTGTGTGTGTGTGTGTGACACTCAAAGCAGATAACAGCAGCAGCAGATGGCAGGTGGCAGGTGGGGACACGACAGATGTTACACACACACACACACACACACACACACACACACACATACTCTACAACACACACACACACATACTCTACAACACACACACACACACACACACACACGCACACGCACACACACACACACACACACACACACACACACCGGCCTCACCTCCTGTGTGGAGGTTGATAGTTGTCCCTCCAGGGTCGTCACTCTCTCCAGAGCCACTCGTAGCCTCTCACGCACCTGGAAGAGACACGCAGGACCCCCCCCCCACACCACCACCACCACCACCCCACCCCCGGCACACAGAGTTAAGGATTAGCAATGATGTGAGACACACACACACACACACACACACACACACACACACACACACATCTCTTCACGCTGACACTGCAGGATTCATCAAAGACAGTCTAACAGCCTATAGAGTTGGATCACAATGACGATAAGAAATGGAACTGGCTAGCAATCAGAAGGTCGCTGGTTCGATCCCCGCCTCAGGAGGGAGCTACATGTGAGCTATGTGACTGGAGGGTTGCTGGCATCATATCTAAGGTGCCTACCACTGCTGTTGTGCAATTGAGCAAGGCACTTAACCCCTAACTGCTCCAGGGACGCCGATTATGGCTGCCTAGAGCAAAAAATATATTTAGTTGTACAATGTATGTCTCTGTGCAATGAAAAAAAGGTGTTTGGGCTTAAATCCTGCTGTCTCGACCCTCTCTCTCTCAGCCTCACCCCAACCCTGAAACCTCTGGCCTCCCAACCAGGAGGGGGCGATGTATAAGAGATGTTTAAGTGATGATGTGCTGTCCTGTATGTGGGACATCCTCTGTACCTTCTCGCACACACACACACACACACACACACACACACACACAATACACACACACACAAACACAATACACACACACACACACCCCGCCACCACACACACACACACACACACACCTTCTCGTCCAGGGCTTTGTGGCGCTCACAGAAACCCCCCCTCCCCACACACACACCTTCTCGTCCATGTAACACACACACACACACACACACACACACCTTCTCGTCCAGGGCCTTGTGGTGTTCAAACAGGCTCTTCAGGGCCTTCAGCACCTCCACCTCGCTGGACACGCCCGAGGGGGGCGGAGCCTGCCGCTTCACCACCGTCATCCTCAGGCTGCGCTCGTGGCGAGACACCAGACACTCCAGGTGCTCTAGGAGGAGCTGCACACACACACACACACACACACACACAGACAGTTAAACCATAGCAGAGAATACACACATACACACAGACACACGCACACACGCACGCACACAGTCAAACATACGCATGCACGCACGCACGCACACACACACACACAATTTTAAAAAGTTAAACCATAGCAGAGAATACACACACACACACACACACACGCACACACACACACACACACACACAGACAGTTAAACCATAGCAGAGAATACACACATACACACAGACACACGCACACACGCACGCACACAGTCAAACATACGCATGCACGCACGCACGCACACACACACACACAATTTTAAAAAGTTAAACCATAGCAGAGAATACACACACACACACACACACACACACGCACAGGCGTACCCTGGTGTTGTTCCTCTCAGCCTTGAGCTCAGAGATCTCCTCCTCCTTCTCCAGAAGCTGCTCCCTGCACACGTTCAGCTCCTTGGTCAGAGTGGCGAACTCCTGAAACACACAGAAACACCATAGGGTCACATCACAGAAACACCATAGGGTCACATCCCAGAATCACCATAGGGTGACATCCCAGAATCACATCTCTGTTCCGTTAAAGAACGATTTTCATTCCTTATTATGTGAAGGAGGATGAACAATAGTCTTTCAATGACATATTATTTTGGGAGCCTGTCGGCGAAAATTACACACCCCGTTTAGTTTGACTTGGCGGACGGGTCAGATGATTTTTGAGGGGGGTGGGTGGGGTGGAGGGGGGGGGGGGGAAGGAAAGGTCACTGACGAATGAATTCAGTGTGTCTGTGTCCTGTCCTCCGCAGTTCCGCAGTTGGACGGTTTGGCGAAGGTGGCCCCCGTTTTTTTTGGCATTCTGATTTATTCTGTTTATTTGAGGGGTTTCAGTCCGGAATCCGAAATCCGCAACCCCCCCCCCCCCCCCCCCTCCCTCTCTCTCTCCTCGCCTCACCTTTTGACAAGCGAGGTCTGCTCGTTATTGTGGCTCTGACGGGGGTTTCCTTGGTGGTGCTTTCAAGTTTCGGAAAGAGTGAAACACTGAATAGTAATTCTCCCAGAGCAGTGGAGAGGACCTCAGTCCGAGGCTTTTAAAAAATTACCAAAAACATACCTTTTCTCCCTGGCCTTTGACCTGAGGTGAGCCTGCCTCCCGACACTGCACTTTTTGTACTTTTAATTCTGCACTTGTATTTTGTATTGCACCTTGTTTTTAGTGTCTTTTTATCTGTTGTTTCTCTTTTACTAGTGTTTTCTGCACTTTGGGCAGCTGTAAAATGTGCTATATAAATAAACATTACTTACTTACAGTAGCACCACAGTTTGTTGAGTATTATGTCATTTGTCATATCACTTTTGTATGAAGCCTTTTCTATAGAGAGTATAGGTATTTTTTGTAAATGCTACGTTCATAATTGTATGCTCTCGAAAAAATCCCCAAAACAAAGGAAAAAAAAGAAACACCACAGCATGTCACTCACACACACACACACACACACACACACACGCACACGCACACGCACACGCACACGCACACGCACACACATACACACACACACACACACACATGCACCCACACACACACACACACACACACACACAGACAGACACACACACACACACACACACACACACACACACCTCAGAACAGTGGAGAGGACGTCAGAAGCACACAGACAAACCCTCGTAGACATCACAGCTTTCATCACAACAGCTGTGTTCCCAACGCTCCCGCCGCAAAGCTTCTAGAGTAGTTTCATAACTAGATTAATTATGGGAGTGGTCGAAACATCGATATCGTGGCGAAAATCATCTGTTCATCTCACAGGGGAAGAGTTAGATACTACGTAATGTCATACAGAGATACACAGTATTAAGAAGGTCTCTGTAGGCCCCAACACTCACAGGACCACCCTCGACCTCCTATTATCCTTATGTGACACGTTCTAGTGTTTCGGTCCACATATCGGCAACCAATCAAAATGTTCTGACTTTTCTTTTGAAACACGGGACCACGTTTCAACGTTGTTGAGAATCACAACACAAACTCGCTAGTCGAGCCAAAATACTGCAACGCAATGGATTGGGTGAGTAATCCCCCACTGCTACCTAGTTAACTACAACACTACTTTACATTGTTAGCAGGCTCACAGAACAAGCTGTTAGTTGACTAGCGATGTGTGCCGTTGATTTTCAACAACGCAGAAATGTTTTCACATTTTTCGAAGTATATTAACTCATACAATCGAGACAAAAAATCTAAACATTAAAGTCCATATGTAAATAAAGTTATGTGTAATAAAGTGGAATGAAACAGGAAAAAAGTAATGAACACACTAACTGAAATTAATTCAATACTTAGTGGAGAAGCCTTTGTTTGTAATGACAGCTTCAAGTTCGCTTTCTGTATGAAGTAACTAATCGCCCGCAGTATTCAGGTGTGATTTTGGCCAATTCCTCTAAATAGATTGTCTTTAAATCTTGAAGATTGCGAGGGGCCCTCTTGTGAATCTGCATCTTCAGATGTTCAATTGGGTTTAAGTCAGGTGATTGACTGTACACACAAGAGGACCATCGTGGCATTAACACCACACAGTGGACAATCACCTGGAGAGAGGTAGAGGAGGGTAGTGACCCAAACACTGAATCTGACAAAATCTGTTTCTCGGTTCCTGATGTGTGTTTGCGCGTGTCTCTGGGTGGTGAGTTGACAGTTCCCTGGGTTCTTTTGGCTCTGATCCAACTCCAATACCCAGCAGCGTTTAATATTCTATCTCTCTCTCACACTAAAACACACACACACACACACACAAACACACACACACACACACACACACGCACACACACACATCTCTGAGTCTGGCCGGTCCCTGAAGGTATGAGGCAGCAGTCTTGCATAGCGATGTGAGTTTGGTCTCAAACTGCCAGAGAAGCCCTGAGTAACACAACTACCACAGCTGCTGAGGCCGGGAACACACACACACACACACACACCCACACACACGCGCACACACACACACACACACATGCACACACTCACACAAACACCGATTATTGTCCTTAAAGTCCTTGAAGAGTTTAGATGTCAGATGAGCCTGCCTGGTGTACAGTGAGGCAGGGGGAGGGTGGGAGGGAGGGAGAGATGGAAGGAGGAGAGGAAAGGAGAGAGAGAGAGAGAGATGGAGGGAGGAGAGGAAAGGAGAGAGTTAGAAGGAGGGAGGAGAGGAAAGGAGAGAGAGATAGAGAGAAGGAGGGAGAGGAAAGGAGGGAGAGAAAGAGAGAGAGAGAGAGAGAGAGAGAGAGAGAGAGGAGGGAGGATAGGAAAGGAGGGAGAGAAAGAGAGAGAGAGAGAAGGAGGGAGGAGAGGAAAGGAGGGAGAGAGAAGGAGGGAGGAGAGGAAAGGAGAGAGAGAGAGAGGGAAGGAGGGAGGAGAGGAAAGGAGAGAGAGAGAGAGAAGGAGGGAGGAGAGGAAAGGAGGGAGACAGAGAGAGAAGGAGGGAGGAGAGGAAAGGAGGGAGACAGAGAGAGATAGAAGGAGGGAGAAAGAGAGAGAGAGAGAAGGAGGGAGGAGAGGAAAGGGGAAACTGGGTCAGTGCGTTCATTTTGCCTTTTTTTTTCTCCAGAGGGACAGAGCAGTCGACGGGAGGCCAGCTCAGAAGCACGGACAGATGTTGTACCTCACTGTCTCACTGTCTCCTTCAATCACAGACAGAAGCCTCAACAATCCAACACTGACCCCCTTCCCTTCCCCACGTTCCCTCGCCCCCCAACGTCCCACCCTCCCCCAAGTGGTTTTAGCAGCCCCCTCCCTGCCTAAGGTGTCACGTAAGGAAGCGAGATTCTGATCAACATGCCTTATCATAAACGCTCCAGAATAAGACAAGCGGGGAATCTGAAACCGTGCGTCAGGATCTGAGTCAGGGTCGAGGTTCCCTGCTGAAGCTTGAGAGGACCTCTATCCTTCTTCTCTATCTCTCTCTCCTCTATTTCCCTCTTTCCCCCCCTTTCATTCCCTCTGTTTCTCTCTCTCTCTCTCGCTCTCTCTCTGTCTCTCTCTGTGTGGGTGTGTCTCTCTCTCTCCCCCCCTCTCCCCCCCTATCTCTCTCTCTCTCTGTGTCTCTCTCTCTCTCTCTCTCTCTCTGTCTCTCTCTGTGTCTCTCTCTCTCTCTCCCTCTCTTTGTGTCTCTCTGTCTCCCTGTCTCTCTCTCTCTCTCTCTCTCTCTCTCTCTCTCTGTCTCTCTCTCTCTCTCTGCTATCATCTCTACCCTAACCCTCACCTCTCTCTACCCAGATGAAGGACAGTTTCCATTCATTATAGATAACGAAAAAAGTGTTTTTCACA
>NC_137691.1:3502397-3522397 GCF_963989245.1 Nansenia antarctica
CGATCTAAAAGCACAGAAGCTTTTCCAAACGTGACGGTTATCTCCCCCCTCCTTCGTCTCGTACAGGTCTGCAAAAAACCCGAAATCGCGGATCACCGCTACCCGTCCAAAATAAAATAAATGTCGCTCAAGCCACCGAAACACACTCCTCACATCAGCACCACAACGCGCGTGCACGTGGAGGCTGGCTGTCATGTCCATGCGCGTTCACGTCGAGGCTATCCTGTCACGTCGTCATTATATATTATATTATATATTTAATAATAATATTAAATATAATATGTGTTAATAATAATATGTTATTATATATATATATATTTAATATTATATAGTTATGGAGAAGCGAAAGAGACCAGAAGGCTGGCTGCGTTCGTAACATTCGCTCCAGAATGTGATCAACACTCGTGGAATGTCCTCTTGTCCAATCAGATTACTACTAGGCCCTACTTGGTCCATTTTATGACGCTGAACCCCCAGTGTGCGCTCCGGCGCTCTCAGAACGACTTTACGAACGCAGCCACGGTGTTAGATTCTGATTCTGGTTCTGATTCTAGAACGCAGCCACGGTGTTAGATTCTGATTCTGATTCTAGAACGCAGCCATGGTGTCCTGCGCAGCGCCCCCTGCTGGGAGCTGGGATATTAATTATGGAAACTGCCATGAACATGGAAATGAAATAATAAACAAGCAAACAAGCATCAATCCACACGATTAGTTGTTCAAACCTAATCGCGCGGGATTAGTATCATCTGGGGACCTCTGGTAATCTGTCATAATTACGGACACAATTTTAGACACACAACGTGGCTAGTATGCGATGCCTTGCCCGGATAAACTATTTAACAATTATGTATTTTATTATCTAGCCTAAGTTATTTGCATGCAATCATTTTCGTGAGCTTTTTTTGAAACAACATCACCATTTGCGTTTGAGAAGTAAGAGCTGAGCTGACATATCTATCTATATATGAATGAATGAATGAATGAATGAATGAATGAATGAATGAATGAATGGTCTTTATTGTCATTAATACAGTACAGGTACCATACAACGAACTTTGGGAGGGGGGGCTCCCCTGGTGCTAGGAAAAAAATACTAAAAACAAGAAGGGAAAAGAGCTGGTTTACATAAATAAAGGCTACTGTATGTACACTATCCACTATACTATACTAATAAAACACTGTGCTGTACTCTATGCTATGCTATAAATATATAGATAAATCTATATATATGTATATTAGCACTTTGAGCTCTAACGTTTGCAGGAATTATTATTATTATTATTATCTGTCACTGCAATTACTTTGTAACAAGTGTTTAAGATGACGTAATGCTTCTGGAAAAGGCGCGGCCTCGATCCATCCATCCATCACCAAATCAACGCCAAGCAATCCGATTGGTCCAATGTCCTCTGGTGAAAAGCTTCCATCCAATCAGCGTCCTCCGCGATGAGCGTTGTTTCCTCTCTGAACTCTCGCGTTGTTTCCACGCCAGCACGTAACGTCCTCACGTTGTTGCGTCAGTTCCATGATGGCTGAAGATCCTGGAGGAGCATTTTTACATTTCTCTCTCACCTTTCTCTCTTTCTCTCCCCCCCTGCTGGTCCCAGAGACATGGCGGGACACACAGACCCGTTAGGCGGCTCCACACCCTCGTTGTTGCTACCGTCATGCCCAAGAAAGGGCACCGAAAACGGCTGAAGTTTCGGCCCGGGGACGTCTGCTCGGAGTCAGGTAGGAGAGAGAGGGGGGGGGGGGGGAGAGAGAGAGAGGGGGGGGGGGGAGAGAGAGAGGGGGGGGGGGGGAGAGAGAGAGAGGGAGGGAGAGAGAGAGAGTCTGGGGGTCAGGTAGGGAGGGGGGGAGGGAGGGGAGGTCTGGGGGTCAGTCTGATACAGTCAGTCAGATGTACATTATATACATTAGAGAGACGAAAAAAGAACCATCAACTGTGATAACTAACTAACTCTGTTATTATAACTATGTTATATGTAGTTATAACTAACTACTAGGGAACCCTTCGTGTCCACCTCCAGTATGTATGTTTGTTTAGCATGAATATAGAAGACCATGGTTAAACATGAAGTCATATCTCTCCTTCCTCCTGCAGTGACGGTTGCTGATTTCGCCAATGCCGACCCTGCCGTTGTGAAGTCAGGAAGGGTGAAAAAAGCCGTTGCAAATGCAGTTGAAAAAGAAGGTAAAGATCCCAGCCTCACACCGTCAACACCAGTAGATACACACCTGATACCTCATTCAGACACATTCAACCACTCACCCTCCTACTGTCACCTTGGGCATCACCAGCAACGAGTGCATACATTCCAGCATATACAGTCCCAGCGGGAATCAAACCCACAACTTGAGTGTTGTTAGTTAGCGCCATGCTCTACCAAGTCTGAGTCACAGAGGACCACAATCATAATCAACTCACCTGGGAATGTTGGTGAGTGACTGGATGCTACTGTTGTCAGTTGGACTAAGGCCTGTGTTGTGTTGTGTGTTGTGTGTTCGCCTCACAGCTAAGTTGTTGTGTGGACTGGCGGCGTCTGAGGGACCCGTTCAGGAAGTGTTGACGTCTGCGGGGGGCGTGGCCTGTGACGCCCAGGAGAGCAGCGAGGAGGACCTGGGTCCTGAGGAGGAGAGAGAGGGCGAGGCTAAAGAGGCCCGCAAGAAGAAGAACAAGAGGAGAAAAGGTACGCGTCAGTTCTCTCACGAAGTAACCGATAACCATGTTTGTGTTGGATGCCCTAAGAGTCATCTGTGTGTGTGTGTGTGTGTGTGTGTCTGTCTCTGTCTGTGTGTGTGTGTTGTAGGGGTGGGCATCAATGATCGACGATCGATAATTGATCGATAAGGATCTTGGTCGATCACAAAATATTTTGCTCGATAATCGATAATAATATATATATATATATATATTTAAAAAAAAATAAGGACACTAACGTTTTCAGTCATCCTCCTATTTGTGAGTAACTGTTTTTTTTACTGCTCCTATGGTGAGTTACTTATTTTCTATATTTTTATTTATAACGTAAAATGTGTTTTTAAGTTAAACAATTTAGGCTACTCACTGCCTTGTTTAAGAGGATTGTTATCTGACTGTAGTGTCTAGTTTGAATGTGAATGAATGTGTGCAATAGCAACACAAATAAAGTTTTCCCCAAGGAAAACATGCTTGTTATTTCTGCCCTATTTTTTTTTTTGCATTTTTTTTTGAAAAAAAAAAAAGCTTGTTGATTAATCAATAATTGATCGTTAATTCTTGCGATTATCGAAAAAGAAATTTTGATCGTTTGCCCAGCCCTAGTGTGTTGTGTGTCTGTGTCTTTCTCTGTGTCTTTCTTTCTGTGTGAGTGTGTGCGTGTGTCTATAGCCCTGTCCGGACGGCATATAAATTACCTGAGGACCTCGGTAATATTTGTTTTACCCTAGGACCCCAGTGATTTTAATGACCGATCCGGATGGAATAAAAAATCTCCATGCATGTTTGCGTTTCGCGTGCAAGTTGCCATTTAACATCACAGAAGAAGAAGCTGTTCCCGCCGGATATTTTGTCAGACCCACAACACAACGCACGTGTAGCAACAACAAGTCATTTGATTGGACAAGAGGCATTCCATGACTGCTGATCAGATTTCCAGAGCGAATTTACGAACGCAGCCGACACCACTCGCAGTCTCGTTTTTTTCATAACACGAAACTTTACGTTTTAAAGTACCCACTCGATATAATAAACAGCAGTTTAACGATCACGAAATACTCATAATTTGTAAATACTTTCGTTTTGGGATGTGTTCGCGTTTGGCCCTGTGTGAGCATCTAATTATGTGTAGTTATGTGTTTCTAGCATGTCGATGTTCTATCAGAATGTTTTGATGTTATTAAAATTAAGAAGATGAATGGCTGAAATGGCGCAAAGCGGGGAAAAACAGATACGAGACGATTATATTTCAAAACAAACTTTAACTCCCCGAGGGCTCATTCATTCATTCAAGGACCTTCGCCGGTACAGGGGTGTGGAAAACGAAGGTTTCTGCCGAATGCTGCTAACACTGGAACCACTTTATGAAATATCAGTTAACAAATATTGGGATGTATCGTTGATGAATTTTCTCTTACAATGTATAGATTATCGGGGGGTAATATTGTACGGTTATCAATACGTCAGTTACCTTGCGATTCCCACCCCTAACTTCATCCCTGTGTGTTGTCAGACACCGTGATTTATAGAGTGCTAGATCCAGACCATACAAACTGCACAGTTTACAAGCTAATGTTAGGTAAATTCGCTAGAACTGGTTCAGAAGAAGAAATCAGTCCATCGTCACTTACATCGTCGTCGTCGATTAACCTTTTAGGTGGTTTGGTTATCCGATAGTGGAGATTCAAGGGAGTTAATAATGTCATCCACATCCCTTGTTTGCACAGAGCTACCCCGGTCAAAACGGTAAATTCTAGTATTAATATCGCGCAAAATCATGCAATGCGTACCAATTACTGACATGTCAATCCGGACGGTAATAAAATTACCTGAGGACCTCAGGGTTTGCTGAAACACAGTAGGTAATTCCAGCCGGAATAATTACTGGGGTCCCCGGAGTAAATCACTGACATGGTCGGTCCGGACGGGATAAAAATTACCGAATTACCCCAGGTAAAACATATATTACCGAGGTCCTCAGGTAATTTATATGCCGTCCGGACAGGGCTTATGTCTCTCTATGTCTGTGTCTCTGTGTGTGTGTCTGTCTGTCTGGGTGTGTGTGTGTCTCTGCCTGTCTCTATCTACTCCTCTCTGTGTGTGTGTGTGTGTGTGTGTGTGTGTGTGTGTGTGTGTGTGTGTGTGTGTGTGTGTGTGGGGGTGTGTGTGGGGGTGTGTGTGGGGGTGTGTGTGTGTCTCTGTACTGACCCTGAGTTGTGTTGTCTCTCTCTCTCTCTCCCAGAGTGTGGTGAGGGGGGGCAGTACCCCGAGGGGGGGCAGTACCCGGTGGACGTGTGGCTGGTTCTGGCCTCCTACATCCGGCCGGAGGACGTCTGCACCTTCTCTCTGATCTGCAGGGACGCCTGGAACGTCACCTGCACCGCCGCCTTCTGGACCCGGCTGTACCGCAGGTGAGACTCCTGGCACCTGGGTTAGACTGTTAGGGTGTGGGGGTGACCAACAGCTAGAGTCACGGAGGGAATACGCCCCCCACACCACCGGAAAACGGCCCCAAACCCACTCAAAACCTGCAACGTTTGCTAACAAATTATAGGTATTTAGTGATCCTAAAACGGTTGTTTGAAATATTGAGTGGCCGTTTCAACACTTCAACTTTCGTAATATGCAAAAAAAACAGGGGGTAGAGGGGGTGAAGAGGTCTTTAGAGGGGATGAAGAGGTCTCATTCAGGTCTCGCTGGAGTGGAATAGAGCAAATGATGGGAGTTGGCTGCTGTTACGGTCTCCTCCCTCCACTGCTGTCTTGTTCTGATTGTGTTGCAGGATGGCAGTGGGGAGAGGAGGCCTGATTGGCTGATGTAGCACACCTGTTGGCTATTTAGGTTGTGCATTGGGGATCAGTCCCTCTCTCTCTCTCTCTCTCTCTCTCCATACAGGGCCCTATTCCACGAAGCTCGATAAAGTTCTAAGCCTCAATAAAGTTTTAAGCCTCGAAAATGTTAGCTTGCGTTCGGTGCCATCAACCTGGCTCAAATAATTCGCTGCTTGGTTGAGCTCCTTCTGAGTCAGATATAACTAGCCTGGTCGCGACCAGGCTAAAACACAGGCTATAGTGAGACGCGCGTCAAAAAAGGCTCACAGGCGGAAACTACATCCCGAACGATAGTTCCTCCCTAGGAAATATTAGTTCCCACTTCACACGAGATAGATAGATTAGATAGTTTGACTGTGTGATAGATAGATAATTTGATATTTTGAAAGTGTGATCGATCGATAGATAGTTTGATTGTGTGATAGATAACTTGATATTTTGAAAGTGTGATAGATAAATCGATATATCAATAAAGAAAAGAGTGTAAAAAAAAAGTTATTGTCTCAACTTGCATTGCTGTCATCACAGCAGTCTGGCAGGCGTAGTGGTTAAGGCTGCGGACTGGAGTTCCAAAGGTTGCGAGTTCGAGACTTGACTAAGTCATTCTTTTTTTTTTTTTTTTACATTTAACCGAAGATTTCATGCAAAGGTTTCAAACACCATTGTAATCGTGTCAGTTCTTGTAAATTAGCCTGCACCATAATTTTATAGCCTACAATACTTTTTTAGATGAGATTTTAGATTAGATTCAGACAACGAAATGCAGTAAAAAGTGCGCCTGAAGAGGGATTCGAACCACTGATATAAAATGACGATTAAATCCTATGGCAGCAGTCAATACCACTAGGCCATTGTGGCGATATGACGGTTTGTAGCCTGCTGCGGATATCACCACAGTAGTAATATTCATTTATTAAAATATGAACATATAACAATAACTGGGGCTAGTATGACCTACGCATTTAATCGGTCAGCAATTTCTTGCCAAACCATTTCCCTCGCCTTGTTAATTGCGGCAGTATTGCACTATTTTACATCTTATTTTTCCGTCTTCATAAAAATCAATAATTCGGAATGCTGCGCAAATGTAGTACCCCTGCAGAGTGGAGTATCTTCATTTCGACAGATCGACACTTCAGGGCTTTTTATGTCTGCGTGCACGCGCCCATATCGAAGATTTGTAAGCCTGTCTTCTGTGAACACTGATGACACAAGGCTGATCCTCGTTCGAGGAATCACCTGAGGCTTGATTTCCAATCTCGAGTTCCCTGAGCGCCGCATTTATTTATAGCGCCGCTATACTGATCCACCTTTAGTGGAATGACCCCCAGGTTATGCTTTTTGACTCCTTTGTTAGTGGCAAACGTTTTGTTCCTTTGTTTACACCTTACAACATTCCACATTACAGATCACTCACCCACACCCTACACAACTGATAAACTGACTATCACATCCCATTTCTTTTTTTTCTTTTTTTTCTTTTTTTTTTAAATTTGTTTTTCAGACTTTATCCCTTTTTCACCCAATTTGGTAGCCAATTTAACCCAACTTAGCATCCAATTATCCCCTGCCTATTGCATGGGATCCGCCGCACGACCCCGTGGCCGGCAGTCCCAGAGGAGGGCGCCAGGCAGACTAGGCTGACTGGCTCCTCGAGCCCAGTACCGTTATTCCGGCACCCAGGGGGCGGTGTTGCGCGACGGATCCTAGTCCAGAAATACTCCTATACCCCCCTCGGAAGCGGCCGGCCAATATGCCGCTTCCCGTGTGCCTCGGCCATATCTGGATCTGGCGAGCCGGGATACGAACCCCGGCCCCGGTGGGCAGCATGCACTAGCGGCCAGTGCGTAGACCGCTACACCACCGCGGGGCACATCCCATTTCTAAATTACTTTTTGTTTTAGTTATTAATAAAATAATCATTTATCTTTACCCTCGACTTGTCTCCCTATTTTGTCACTTACTCTGAGCCGGGTTAGTGACACTGCGGACTATATAAATAGAGTAAATAAAAAAACAACAACAACATTCCTTTGCTCTTCTTTCATCCCTCCCTCTCTCCCTCTCTCTCTCAGACACTACAGTCGTGACACCCTCCTGCCCCTCCGTCTGCAGCCTGACTGCCTGGCCATGAGGAGCTGTCTGCGGGCTCGCGTGATTCGCTCCCTCTTCCACCTGTACGAGCCATTCAGCTCGCGCGTCTCCCGAAGCCCCGCCCTGCCAGAGGCCACGCCCACCACCCTGCTCAACTCCAAGGTAAACACAGAGGTGATGTCACCAGGTTCACATAACAACATAGCACGGTAGATGTTGACTATAGAAGCTGATCTTAGGTCAGTTTGTATGCGAGGAGGTTAGTCCAAGCCAAGAGGTTTAGGAGACACCCTGGGGGGTATTCCATCAACGTCGCTAAAGGAAAATCCAGGCTTATTCTAATAAATCCCGCTAAGTCGAGACTTATCAAAATAAGGCTGGGATTTTTTAAATAAATCTCGCGGGATTTATCAAAATAAGCCTGGATTGTCCTTTAGCAACGTTAATGGAATGCCCCCCTGATCTCCATGTGTGTACACAGATCCTTAGATGTGATTGGTCCTGTCTGTCTCTCTGTAGTGTCTGCTGTTCTGACATGTGTTTGGTCCTGTCTGTCTCTCTGCAGTGTCTGCTGTTCTGGGTCAACAAGGTGGTCGGCACCCATCCTGAGCCCATGTGGGAGTTCAACTTCAAGTTCTTAAAGCAGGTACGTACGTGTTCTTACAGCAGGTACATGGGAGGCGGCCCTAGAGGTCAGACAGGCCGGCTAGCAATCGGAAGGTCGCTGGTTCGATCTCCCGCCCCAGGAGGGAGCTTCCATGTGCCCTTGAGCAAGGCACTTAACCCCTAATTGCTCCAGGGGGCGCTGAATGGCTGACCCTGTGTGTAGAGCAAAACATACCAAATTGACAAGTTGATTACATGACAATAAATCAGTAAAAAAAGTGTTCTCTGAAGGACAGGAGTGAAGCAGCAGCTGCAGTATGCATGAAGTCTTATGAACACTCATCTGTCTACCAACATCAATGTGTGTGTGTGTGTGTGTGTCCCTCCTCTGCCCCCTGCAGGCGGTGAGGTGTAAGAGCGCTGCGGGCCAGGTTCTGCGTAAGGCCCGGAGGTACGAGGAGGTCCACACCAACCCCGACTCTGACTGCTACCTGCTGCAGGTCACCACCCTCAACTACATCTTCACCTCCGTCGCCATGGGGATGACCCTCAACCTGGTCAGTGCGCTAACTGCTCCGGGGTTCGACTCCACAAAGTCAACCCTGATTTTACTCTCACTCAACTAGTTCATTTCAAGCTCTAAGTGTACAGGCTGTAAACGGTAGAAATGATTACGCGTGCGTTCGTAAATTCGCTCTGGAAATCTGAGCAGCACTCATGGAATACCTCTTGTCCAATCAAATTACTTGGCCCATTTATGATGTCGAACCCAGTGTGTGCTCCAGCGCTCTCAGAGCAAATTTACGAACGCAGCCAATGACTGAAGTTATTTTAGCCTCCAGGGCCCAGTTGTTCAAAATGTTTAATCTGGATCAGAATGATCCCGATTCTTTTTTTTGCAGATCCAGAATCAGATCGAGCTGGCTGATTTTGAGTCGTATAGGGGGAAATCAGCCAGCTCGATCTGATCCTGGATCAGAGAAAATAATCTGAAGTTTTGAACAGCTAGGCCCTGGTGGTGTGCGTCTCGATCTTCTTTCTCACGCTCTAACCCTGTGCTCTTGTCTGTCTGTCCCTCTGTCTGTCTGTCCCTCTCTCCGTCCCTCCTCAGTTCACCATCAACGTCAGCACAGACATGCGTCATCACCGCGTGCGTCTGCTCTTCCAGGACACGCCCCCCCTCCCGGGGCGCAGGAGGAGGGAGCCGTGGGGGGGCACCCAGGTGGTCCTGGACCCCGTGCACAGCGTCAGACTCATGGACTGGTGGCATCCGCAGTACCCCTCCTCCCCCTACACCTAGACCCCCCCCCCCACACACCTAGAACCCCCCCCCCCTACCTCCCCACAGTACCCCTCCTCCCCCTACACCTAGACCCCGACCTCCCCAGTACCCCTCCTCCCCCTACACCTAGACCCCGACCTCCCCAGTACCCCTCCTCCCCCTACACCTAGACCCCGACCTCCCCAGTACCCCTCCTCCCCCTACACCTAGACCCCGACCTCCCCAGTACCCCTCCTCCCCCTACACCTAGACCCCGACCTCCCCAGTACCCCTCCTCCCCCTACACCTAGACCCCGACCTCCCCAGTACCCCTCCTCCCCCTACACCTAGACCCCGACCTCCCCAGTACCCCTCCTCCCCCTACACCTAGACCCCGACCTCCCCAGTACCCCTCCTCTCCCTACACCTAGACCCCCCCCCCCTACCTCCCCACAGTACCCCTCCTCCCCCTACACCTAGACCCCCCCCCCGACCTCCCCAGTACCCCTCCTCCCCCTACACCTAGACCCCCTCCCCACCTCCCCAGTACCCCCCCTACACCTAGAACCCTATGCAGTGCTCCCCTCCCCCCGCCCTCCAACAGAGAGGTCCAGACCTTGACCAGGATGGACACACAGACTGTTTTGTTCCCCTCTGCCGTTTTCTTGCTAATTGCTAAATCTTATTAAGAATTTATTTTGATGGGAGACGTGTTGAATTTAACTTTGTTGTTTGTTAACGTTGAGGCTTAAAGGTGAAGCCAGGTGAAGACCAGTGACAGGTGCTACTGTACATGTTCAAACAGCTGCAGATACGCAAACACTTCACATCCTTGTCAACAGAGAAGACATCACTAAATAGGTACAGAAAGGTCAGAGTTCGACCGTACCTCGTTTTAGAAAGTATACGCCATTTAGCTGACGCGTTTATCCAAAGCGACTTACATTGCAGTGAGTGCATACATTTCAGTATATACGGTCCCAGCGGGAATCGAACCCACAACCTAAGCGTTGTTAGCGCCGTGCTCTCCCAAACTGAGCCACAGAGGACCAGCATAAAGTGCTGTGTTAGGACCTAAACAGCGCTCTTCACTGGGCGGTCTTGGTCATAATGTAGAGGTTCGTCACGGCCGTTTAGCAGCCATTTTAAAGAAGAAGTGAGGCGGGAAAAACCCAACCGTTCAGACCGGTCTAGGTAGCATCAGTTGTCTTCACAGACATCAATTCTAGCCCCCAAAATTGACTACGAAATGTAAAAACAGTAACTGTGGACTGAAGAGAAGTATTATTTGTGGGGGGGTTTTATCGAGTCGTCTGTCCGAGAACAGAGTGGAGGGTTGCGACCCCCCCTCCCCTTCCCCTGAGACCCCCCCCCCCTTCGCGTGAAGGTCGGGCGTTAGAGGGAACATCAAACCACATCTCCGAGACCACACACCTCCTTCTCACTTCACATTAAGTAGCCAAGTAATCAGTAAAGCACCCATCTACCTACTGGACCTTGAAGATGACCCAGAAATGTTTTATTGCTTTTTTTCCTAGCCCTAATTCCCTTTAGTGATCACTTTTTAATTTGATTTTAATATATTTTATTGTTATTATTATGCTTTTTTAATCAGAGTAGGCTCCTAAACACATTGATTGCTGTGATAACACTGCTGTGATTGGAGGGGGTGAAAGGATATGATTTATATGATCGACCTGCTGAAAAACTGTTTGATTTTTCAAACTTTTGATTTTTTTTTTTTAAGTTATTGTTTCAGAGTGGGGCAGGCCCACTCATATTTGTCATTTTATTGGACAGATCTAGTGAAGACAGACAGGAAAGTGAGGAGAAGAAGGGAGAGAGGGCATGTCAGCAGTGCATGGGCCGGATTCGAACCCATGCCCATATGGGTATATGTGTGCACTATAGACTGCGGTGCTGGACCACTGGACCACCTCAGGCCGTGGTGCTAGACCACTGGACGACCCCAGGCCATTGTGCTAGACCGCTGGACCACCCCAGGCCACAGTGCTAGACCACTGGACCACCCCAGGCCATGGTGCTAGACCACTGGACCACCCCAGGCCATGGTGCTAGACCACTGGACCACCCCAGGCCATGGTGCTAGACCACTGGACCACCCCAGGCCGTGGTGCTAGACCACTGGACCACCCCAGGCCATGGTGCTAGACCACTGGACCACCCCAGGCAATGGTGCTAGACCACTGGACGACCCCAGGCCACGGTGCTAGACCGCTGGACCACCCCAGGCCACAGTGCTAGACCACTGGACCACCCCAGGCCATGGTGCTAGACCACTGGACCACCCCAGGCCATGGTGCTAGACCACTGGACGACCCCAGGCCATGGTGCTAGACCACTGGACCACCCCAGGCCATGGTGCTAGACCACTGGATCACCCCAGGCAATGGTGCTAGACCACTGGACGACCCCAGGCCACGGTGCTAGACCACTGGACCACCCCAGGCCATGGTGCTAGACCACTGGACCACCCCAGGCCATGGTACATCAAAAAACATGGTACAACATGTTGAAAATCAATGACACACTCGCTAGTCAAGCCAAAACATTGCAATGCAATGGATTCTGTGAGTAATCCCCACTACTCTACACTAACTCGGTAGTAGTGGGGATTACTCACCGAATCCATTGCGTTGCAATATTTTGGAATAAAAGACATTTGGTCGGTTGCCGACTTGTTCCCGCATTCTCCAGCAGCTGTCACATGTGTGGACCACGTTATTGAAGCGTGAACCTGCTTGTCTGTGTCTGTGTTGGACCTGAGACCAGAGGAACGTGTGGATACTGGGTTTATGAAGGCAAGGACGACCAGTCATACGTGTACAAAATGATCAATGTTCATCATGTGTGATGGACCTATCGCTGAGCCACGCCCCCTTTGAAAACTCGGACAAACAAACCACGTTCCACTGACTGACTGACCGTGACTGGATTACATTCAATGAATTCCAATGGCGGGAGTTTACACATTTCGGATTTCGGATTTACCCCAGCAAGTATTATTTTTATTTTTTTAAAGATGACAAGAATATTTCGTCTAGATTCTAGAAGCTTTTCACCATTAGATATCAGCGAGTTGTTTGTCCGAGTTTTCTCCCTGTCGTGACTTTTGCTGTGATATGATTGGACAGTTTATATTTCGGGGCGTGGCTTAGCGATAGGCCCATTGGGGCGGGGCTGTTGAAGGGATGCTGGTTGGAAACTTTAACGCAACAGTGACCATATGTATCGGTTTACTCAATCCAAGTGCGGGAGAATGTAAACATTTAGCGTTTGACTTTAGATCATCGTTTTGCGAATGGAAAAAAGCAAGGTTGTTTGTTGTCTTTGAAGAGACCAGAACAAGACTTGAAGCGTCTTTGTGTCTAAATAAATACATGTACGGTGGATTGACTGTGTATAAGACGTGTGTGTTTGTCTGTGACAGACGTCATTCAGTGTCGCCCCCCTTATAATGCCTGTGTCTGCCTGTCTGTCTGTCTGTCTGTCTGAGCTGACAGACCAACTGCACTGAAATACAACTGAAAACATCCCCCTCCAAACTGTGTCTCCTGTCTCTCTTTATCAGACACGATTGATTGATTGATTGATTGATTTTGATACAGTTGGTTGCAGTGGCGGCTGGCCAATAGAGGGCGCTGGGGCGCCGCCCCCACCTTCACTTCCTAGTTGCGACTTGTAAACGTTTTTTTAAAAATAAACATTGTTTATTCACAAAATGCGGCTGATATTCTGTCGGCGCCTATCAGCATTCATTAAAAATCCTCCAATACAATAAACATTTTATCTGTGTGTGTGTAAAATTCACTCTGAAAATACATAGGGGAGGAAAAATTGCGCCCCG
This sequence comes from Nansenia antarctica, assembly GCF_963989245.1. Classification (NCBI taxonomy): domain Eukaryota; kingdom Metazoa; phylum Chordata; class Actinopteri; order Argentiniformes; family Microstomatidae; genus Nansenia; species Nansenia antarctica. The sequence goes on from NC_137691.1 coordinate 3,515,759, forward strand.
AGCATGCGCAGATTATAGGCTTACCTAGGCTGCAGCCTAGGGCCACTACCACTAGGGGTAGTAAAAATAAAAAAATTCCCTGAATATCCGGTTGTTAAGTCTGACGTCAAACGTGACGTTTTGCAATTTCCGGCTCCAAACCAGAAATTCTCCGCAGCAGAGTACCAGTGTACTTCAGCGGTAGAATGACAGTTTAATCGTTTTTTAGACTCGGATCTATTCATACAACAAGGGACACAGCACTTTCCCGTGTTTCCCATATTGTCAGGGTCTTTGAGCCTCGGAAAAGCGCTATATAAATATAATTAATTATTATTATTATTGCGGCATTTCTAAGACAGCGCCTCAGCCAACTTTGGACCCGGAAACGACAACAGGAGAGGAGAGCAATAGAGACAGAACTGAGGTGAGGTGAGCAACAGAGATAGTTCAGGATGATAACAAACAGTTCAGTATGACAGAGACAACTAATAGAAAGACAACTGTATGATTATAGAGTTTACATGTTCAAGGAAATATTGTATGATAATAGAAAGGTACACTTTAATTTAATTAAAGAAGTAACAAAGAACACATTTATTATCACAATTGCATTGTGTTCCATGTCTTTCTCCATTGAATAAATAATGCCTAGTTGAATGGCTAAACAAGACAACTGTCTGGACAGTACTATATACAGTATATTCTCATGCTAAAATCGACTATAAATCCAGATTTTAAAGTTGATATTCTTCCCCGTGGAGCATGCCCCCATAACCTGTGCCCCACCCAAAATGTTTAGCACCAGCCGCCACTGGTTGGTTGGTAGGCACTAGTCAGTAGACATGCTGTAACCCACATACATACATGCAGGCGCTTCACATAGTGTAGCACAGTGCATAACCTTGACAATGCTGCCCTCCTGTGGTTCATTGAGGAATAAACTCGTCAGAGCTATTGAAAGACACATATTTATATTTCTCAGATATGGTTTTCTCAGATGGTTCATTACTCATGTAGACAATGCAATCATGCTTATTTATAAATGTTGATGCGTCATGACTGTAGCTAAGTTACGGTGTCGTCAGGGTACAGGGTCAACAATTACAGATGTGCCATAAACAAACAAAAGTTAGCCTAAACAATTGCAGGACTGTGATGTGTGTGTGTGTGTGTGTGTGTGTGTGTGTGTGTGTGTGTGTGTGTGTGTGTGTGTGTGTGTGTGTGTGTGTGTGTGTGTGTGTGTGTGTGTGTGTGTGTGTGTGTGTGTGTGTGTGTGTGTGTGTGTGTGTGTGTGTGTGTGTGTGTGTGTGTGTGTGTGTGTGTGTGTGTGTGTGTGTGTGTGTGTGTGTGGGGGGGGGGGGCTGGGGTCTGGCAGTGAGTGTGTGAGTGATAAAGTCTCTCTGGGACGTCTGTACACCATCAGCTGCTGGATTGAAAATCAGGTGTAGTGCTGAGGCACATATGTGTACATCTCAAGCCTGCAAACTGCGACACTTTAAATGAATGTGCAATAACACTATGTGCAATATGACAACCCTAGGGTACACAAGGTTGCAGAGAATAGGAAATGTTAGAATAGGTATAGCATAGCATAGAGTAGAGCACAGTGTTTTATTTGTACAGTATAGTATAGTGGATAGTGTACATAGCCTTTATGTATGTAAACCAGCTCTTTTCCCTCCTTGTTTTTCTTTAGTTTTTTTTTCGTTTTTTTTCCTAGCACCAGGGGAGCCCCCCCCTCCCAAATTTCGTTGTTTGGTACCTGTACTATATCAATGACAATAAAGACCATTCATTCATTCATTCATCAGTGGGTCACCAGCAAATGTTAACAATACAGCAAATGCATCCCATTATATTCACATGCAAACACTGCCACTTGACTTCTATAACATGTCGGGTTTACATGCAGCATTACTTTTTCCTACACGTTATATCTGGTTTAATCACACACACATTCTCTAACAAATCTTGGATTTAATCCTCAATCTGGAAAGGTAGAAAGAGATTCAAGTCTAGTTGATCTATCTTGAGCCAGCCAACCCCCTATGACAGAAAGACCCTTAGAGGCCCTTATTTAGAAGTCATGTTCATCCCAAAGGGGATATCTGAAGATATTACAGATTGGGGCTTTAAAGGCAGTTCCCAGGAGCCACCTTGTAAAGCACTGTGTGCGCTGACAGTCAACGGGTGAGCTTAGAATGATAAGGTTCTATCTCCGTTTAGAATGATAAGGTTCTATCTCCGTTTAGAATGATAAGGTTCTATCTCCGTTTAGAATGAGAAGGTTCTATCTCCGTTTAGAATGATAAGGTTCTATCTCCGTTTAGAATGAGAAGGTTCTATCTCCGTTTAGAATGATACGGTTATATCTCCGTTTAGAATGATAATGTTCTATCTCCGTTTAGAATGAGAAGGTTCTATCTCCGTTTAGAATGAGAAGGTTCTATCTCCGTTTAGAATGAGAAGGTTCTATCTCCGTTTAGAATGATAAGGTTCTATCTCCGTTTAGAATGAGAAGGTTCTATCTCCGTTTAGAATGATAAGGTTCTATCTCCGTTTAGAATGATAAGGTTCTATCTCCGTTTAGAATGATAAGGTTCTATCTCCGTTTAGAATGAGAAGGTTCTATCTCCGTTTAGAATGATAAGGTTCTATCTCCGTTTGGAATGATAAGGTTCTATCTCCGTTTAGAATGAGAAGGTTCTATCTCCGTTTAGAATGAGCAGGTTCTATCTCCGTTTAGAATGATAAGGTTCTATCTCCGTTTAGAATGATAAGGTTCTATCTCCGTTTAGAATGATAAGGTTCTATCTCCGTTTAGAATGAGAAGGTTCTATCTCCGTTTAGAATGATAAGGTTCTATCTCCGTTTAGGGCAGTTCAGAGATATTGAGCGTCAAAGTTGTTACATTCCATTATGTTCTGTGAGATGGAACCTTTGTATTTTATGAATTACTAACTAAAAAAATGTCAACATTTAAAAAAAATAACACCACACAGGCATTAATAAACACCTAATGGATCAGATTATGTAAAAAAAAACAAAAAAACTCAGTTTTGACCAAAAATGGAGATAGAACCTTATAACTCTGACGTCACGAACGGGCGTCGCGTCACCGGCCGAAAATACCCCTGGAAGATGAAGAGGACTCCATTTCCCAGAAGGCCACAGGGGGGTGGCCGTAACTGTCACAAGTGCGCACAGGTGACCCGCGGACGCTCCGACAACATCGTGACGAGCGGAACGAAAACAATCCGCCACTGGGGTGTCAGAGAGAGGAGTGGATCTATCCAGCCCTAGTGTGGGTGAGAATATAATATATATAATAATATATGTATGTAATATATTGAAGAGAAAGTCCGGAGCCAGTGTTGGTGACATTAGGGCGCGTTAGGAGGGACTGTCCCCGGAGTGTCCCGAACCAGAACCTGTGACTCTCCACAACTTCTGCTGCGTTTCTGTCTGACCTTCAGAGCGGGTAAGTAAGTGATATTCTACCGCTGAACTTCTGCTGCGAACTCCTGAATGCGATCCTTGCAATTTGTTCCTGTTCGCGGATGACTCGGCTCTGCTGGTCTCTGACAGGGACATATTGCAGGTGGAAAAAGCGCTGAGCACTGAACTGAGTAGAATCTGCATCTGGCTAGCTGACAATAAACTATCAATACACCTAGGTAAAACTGAAACCATCCTATACGGATCCCCATCTAAACTCAGAAAGGCTGAAAATTTTAAAATAAAAGTGGGTAACATTAATATCACAAGAAAAGAGGATATTACATACCTGGGCTCCATCTTAGAGGCAAATCTTTCCGGAGATAAAATGGCAGCAAAAGTAATCAAAAAAGTTAACCATAGAACTAGATTCTTGTACAGGATATCCTCACTTGTCAGTAAAAACACACTGAGGACCCTATCAGGAGCTCTCATTCAATGTCACTTCGACTATGCCGTAACATCATGGTACTATAGAACCACAAAGGCCCATAAAACAAGACTCCAGACAGCCCAAAATAAACTGGTTAGGCTTCTGCTAGGCCTCAACCCTAGGACACATCTAACCGCTGCTCATTTTTTTGAGCCTTGATTGGCTACGAGTAGTTGACAGAGTGCAGCAGCTTGCACTGGGCCTGGTCTTCAAGATACGCTACACCACAAAGACACCCAAGTACCTGTCAACATACTTCCAAAAAGTGAACAACGTCCACACATACAACACCAGAGGAAGCTCCACGAACCACGTTCAACCGCGTTGCACCACAAACAAGGGGTTAAACTCGTTTGCAAACTATGCAGTAAAAATGTGGAACGCCCTTCCTATAATCTTAAAGGAGTGCAAAACACTGCCCACCTTCAAAACCACTCTCAAAAAACATTTACAGGAGGCTGCAATCCGTAACTGGACCCTCTAAATCAAAAATCAGATTAAAAGACCCGAACTACCCACTGTACATACTTTATGTTTTGTCCCCCGCCCCCACCTGTGGTGTATGTCCCCACCTGTCCTACCCGCTGTACATACCTCATGTTTTGTTGTATTGTTCTTCCCATGATGGATGTGTGTTTATCTTGTAGATAGTAATAGTTATTTGTCTGTATTATCTTGTAGATAGTACTAGCTTTTTTGTCTGTCTTACATGTAACGATGAATTGAGAATCAAGGACCCCAATTGAAATAAGCCAGTGGCTTTCTTGGGTTTTTATCCTGTTAGTTGACCTTGTATGTAATATGTACTTTCATGTACCTACTTCTGCAAATCTTCTAATAAAGTTTTCAATCAATCAAAAAAAAAAATCCTCATATGGGCCACCGCTGGAAAACGCACCGACATATTATTATTATTATTATTATTATTATTAATAATAATAATAACAATAACAATAATAATAATAATAATAATAATAACATTTATTTGTATAGCACTTTTCCTGCAAACGATGCAGCTCAAAGTGCTTTAATCATTCTGTAATCCTCATTTAACCATTTAGTCATGTACAGTGTATGTGCGTTATGGAGAGTTTATGGAAGTTGACAGAAATGAGGTTTTATTCTCATCTGGGAAGGATGAAAGTCATTTAGCCTGAGCGCGTGTTGTCTGCAGAACAATACATGCATATTAATAATGACTATCTATAAGAACAAATCCCTTAATAAACCGAACTTATTTTAACCGAGATAGACATATGATGGACCTGTATTTATTCGATGAATAGCCCAGATGACAGCCAGTACGTCCATGTCAACTCCAAAAAGTATTTGGAAAAAACTTTTGACGCATCTTAATATGCTCGGTAGTGGGCTGTGTGTGCTTGTTTGGGGGGGCTTGGGGGGGCTCGGTGTGTTACTGTCAAACGCAACGCGACCCCAGATGCCTATTTGCCATTTATGAGCGACCACTTGATTACCAAGCTGGACAGGGAAGGCTGTGTGTGTGTGTGTGTGTGTGTGTGTGTGTGTGTGTGTATCAGTAACACAGACACCCTAGCCCTGGCATGCTGCTCTTATGTAACCGGAACGTTGCTGGAAAGCCCTGCGTGCTCGCGGGGAACCGAACAACCGAGAGAGAGAGCAAAGCCTCTCCTGCTGTATTTACATACTGTGTGTGTGCGTGTGTGTGTGTGTGTGTGTGTGTGTGTGTGTGTGTGATGTGTGTGTGTGTGTGTGTGTGTGTGTGTGTGTGTGTGAGAGAGAGAGAGAGAGAGAGAGAGAGAGAGAGAGTGTGTGTATGAGTGTGTGTGTGTGAGAGAGAGAGAGAGAGAGAAAGAGGGTGAGAGAGAAAGATAGAGAGAGAGAGAGTGTGTGTGTGTGTGTGTGTGAGAGAGAGAGAGAGAGAGGGAGAGAGTGTGAGAGAGAGATAGAGAGTGTGTGTGTGTGTGTGTGTGTGTGTGTGTGTGTGAGAGTGTGTGTGTGTGAGTGTGACAGAGAGAGAGAGGGGGAGAGAGAGAGACGGGGAGAGTGAGAGAGAGAGAGAGAGAGTGTGTGTGTGTTTATATATAGAAGGGTATTTTTAAACAGGTCCAGTGCTGTTTTGTTCTCCTTACATATAAGATACAGTTGTTGTGTTGTTGTGCTTTTACTGGATTACGTCCGTCTGACCCGTCCAGCAGCAAGTCTGAGAGGAGAGGCAGCGTTGAGATTGGCACTGAGGGGAGATGATGATGATGATGATGATGATGATGATGATGATGATGATCTTTCAGGACTGTTGCTCCCAATCTAATGAGGTTGAGGAGGTTCCGAGGCCTAGGAGGGGAATGATGTTGAATACCTCTGCGTCATGAATGCTTTTGAATACTTTGATAATACTTAAGCCATTAGGCTTTTTGATAGTTTTGAATACCAATTACCGGTAATAGTTTGATGAAGTGTCAGAATGCTTTGTCATCTGTCTCTCTCTGTCTCTCGCTCCCTCTCACCCTCTCTCTCTCTCTCTCTCTCTCTCTCTCTCTCTCTCTCTCTCTCTCTATCCCTCTCACCCTCTTTCTCCCTCACCCTCTCTCTCTCTCTCACCCTCTCTCTCTCTCTGTCTCTCTCTCTCCCTCTCACCCTCTCTCTCCCTCTCTTTCTCTCTCCCTCTCACCCTCTTTCTCTTTCTCCCTCTCTTTCTCTCTCTCTCTCTGTCTCTCTCTCTCTCTCCCTCTCTGTCTCTCTCT
>NC_137691.1:3528597-3533597 GCF_963989245.1 Nansenia antarctica
TGGTCAATTAAATCAGCCTATTTTGTGCAACTAATAATGTTCCCGCTAATGGGTTAACCAAGCAGCCTCGCACCTAACGTGCAAGCACCTATCTTCGAACTATTCATAGCAATATGCGCGGAGCAAGGCGGAGGTACGGGTAAACACGGCTCATGTTCTGTCATCAAAGGTAAGAGTTGGTTTTCTTTAACTCAGCTGATGCATTGTTGTGTTTCTGACATGGTCTGGTTGTGTTTCTGACATGGTCTGGTTGTGTTTCTGACATGGTCTGGTTGTGTTACTGACATGGTCTGGTTGTGTTACAGACATGGTCTGGTTGTGTTACAGTCATGGTCTGGTTGTGTTTCTGACATGGTCTGGTTGTGTTTCTGACATGGTCTGGTTGTGTTTCTGACATGGTCTGGTTGTGATACATCATTGAATGTGTTGACCTGCTGTGATGTGTTGACCACCATCACTCTCCATCATCATCCATCATGTGTCTATGAAATAGATAGTACCGGTACTGTACTACTGACTGCAGCATTCATCTCTGCTCATTGATGTAGCCATGTCACACAGACACATAGTACACATATTCATCTGCTACCTTTATTAACCTGAGTGTAGCTGTGAGGCCTGTACTAGCCTTGTTGACTAGACTTCCTCCTTGTCTGACACTGGGTATTGGACCGTACCGACGTCCATAGACCGGTCACTCTTCCACCTCAGTGTCTGTAGTTGACAGGGTAACTTCTCCATGGCCCACACGGTCATTTTAAGGGTGAAAGTTGAAATTATACAATGGTTGTAACGCCAGTGCGTGTTTATGCGCGTGCACGCGGAAAAAAACCGTGCACGCGGAAAAAAACGCGCGCTGCGCGGGCGAAAGAGGACCCCCCCGCCACACTGCTGTGCCCCACCCAAAAATTTAGCACCAGCCGCCACTGGAGAGGGCCAGGTGAGACTTTCATACATTGTACAATGATGAGTTAAGAAAGGACAACCAAGAACAAGTCTGCAAAGTCTATTATGAGCTTCAAGGGGCGGCTGTGGTTCAGGAGGTAGAGCCGCCGTCTAATGATCACAAGGTTGGCAGATTGGCGGTTCGAGCCCCGGCTGGCCACATGTCAAGGTGTCCTTGGGCAAGACACTGAACCCCAGATTGCTCCAAGTGAGCGGGCCAGCCGGCGCCTTGCATGGTAGCTTGCCACCACTGGTGTATGAATGTGTGTGTGAATGAGAGGCCATTGTAAAGCGCTTTGGATAAAGGCGCTTTATAAGTCAGTCTATATATATATACATTCAAAGGATGAAGATTAGTCTTGGAGGCAACCATATATACAACATCAGCATAGTCTAATATTGGTACACTACACCCTACACTACACCCTACACTACACACTACACCCTACACCAGGGGTCGGCAATAGGCGGCCCGCGGGCCATTGCTGGCCCATCACCAATAATATTTGGCCCAGCAGAATATTTGGAGAATCCACTTTTTTTTTTTTTTTTTTTTTTTTTTTTTTTTTACAATATCCGACCGACAGTCCCACATATAGCGCCTATAATGTCCGAATAGAGAATCTACCTCCACCTGAATAATGCTTATTGTACTTTTATCCATGTTGAGAGTGAATGACACAGGGACAGACAATCAGGCAGCGGGGTGCACCGAAGCGCACTGACGCTGAACCCCTCATAGTGAATCATAAGTAGGTGGACAACGTGTAGTGCTGAAATAGCCGTGTGTGGTTTGAAAAAAATAACACCAGCTCAGTAAATAATTCAAACGTAATGTTTACGTGTATGTGACTGCAACACACATATGAACAGTAACAAAGCAAATTCAGTTTAATATTCTGAAAAACATTGACAACAAAATCGGTGAAAAAAAGAAAAGAAAGAAAAGTAATCCGCTTATGCGAGGGGTGGTGGTGCATAGGCCTATGCTCCTGAAACGACAGAGCAAACACGCTATTAGGGATAATAATTACAATGAGCCATTCATTCAAAATATACAAAATACAATTAGGTTATTAAATACAATAACGACAGGCTTGGTACTCGCTTAATGTGAAAAGTGGCATCTCCCATCGGTCAGTATTTGCTTGATATCTGGTTATATGGACGTCACTTTAATCCGCAGGCAGTTCTCAAGTTTTTTTTTGCATCAATCGATTCCTCTCGTGCGTCTTTATCACATTCATTGAGGAAAAGGACGACTCGCATGTATAGAAAGGGAACATTGTGAGCACGGAAGATGTGAGTCTCACAACGGCTTTGCGTTGATGAAACCAGGTAGGATGAACATTATAGTTCGCTGTCCATTCCTCTTTAAATGCCCTGTTTTCACCGTCAACTTTCCTCTTTACACCTTTGGAGAGTGACATGATGTTTCTCTTGCTAGTTAGCAGGTTAAATGTTTAGCTAACTTCACCCGGCAGGCAAACAACCAATCCAATAATAATGTGACCTTGTCTGGGAGGAGGGGGGAATCATTCAGAATGAAAGTATGTTAAATAATTATTAGAATAAGCTAGGCTGCGCTACATCGTCAGTCCACACATTTATTATTCAAAACTATGGAAAAGGGTGAAACTACGTTTCAACGTTGTTGAGAATCACAACACAAACTTGCTAGTCAAGCCAAAATACTGCAACGTAATGGATTGGACTGCTACCTAGTTAACTACAACACTACTTTACATTGTTACCTAGTTAACTACAACACTACTTTACATTGTAACCTAGTTAACTACAACACTACTTTACATTGTTACCTAGTTAACTACAACACTACTTTACATTGTTACCTAGTTAACTACAACACTACTTTACATTGTTACCTAGTTAACTAGAACACTACTTTACATTGTTACCTAGTTAACTAGAACACTACTTTACATTGTTACCTAGTTAACTACAACACTACTTTACATTGTTACCTAGTTAACTACAACACTACTTTACATTGTTACCTAGTTAACTACAACACTACTTTACATTGTTACCTAGTTAACTAGAACACTACTTTACATTGTTACCTAGTTAACTACAACACTACTTTACATTGTTACCTAGTTAACTACAACACTACTTTACATTGTTAGCAGGCTCACAAAACAAGCTGTGTTAGTTGACTAGCGATGTGTACATTTTTCGAAAGAAAAGTCAAAGCATTAGAATGTGTCACATTTTTTAACAATCAATTACTTATGAATGAATTAATGGAATGAATGAATGGTCTTTATTGTCATTGCTACAGTACAGGTACCAAACAACGAAATTTAGGAGGGGTGGCTCCCCTGGTGTTAGGAAAAAAAAAGAAAAAAAAAAAGAAAAAAAGTTCGGGCCCGCCATCTAGTGGCTCAAAAAAAAATTGGCCCGAGGCCAAACCTAATTGCCGACCCCTGCCCTACACTATACCCTACACTACACACTACACTATATCTTACACACTACACTACACCCTACACACTACATCCTACACTACACCCTACACTACACACTCCACCCTGTACGACCACTACTGGACCATGTTCACACACACACAGTGTTGCACAGAATCTGGATGTTCCAAACGATTCTCCCCCCCCCTAATTGCTGCCACCCCCCCGCCCCCCTTCTCTCTCACGGGTCCCTCCTCTTATTGACAGCAGTGCTTCTCCCATCAGCCCCCCCCCCTCCCTCCCTCCCCAGGCCTTAAACAGACACAGACAGCTCTACCCTGCCCCCCCCCTCCCCTCCCTCCCCAGGCCTTAAACAGACACAGACAGCTCTACCCTGCCCCCCCCCTCCCCTCCCTCCCCAGGCCTTAAACAGACACAGACAGCTCTACCCTGCCCCCCCCCTCCCCTCCCTCCCCAGGCCTTAAACAGACACAGACAGCTCTACCCTGCCCCCCCCCCCTCCCCAGGCCTTAAACAGACACAGACAGCTCTACCCTGCCCCCCCCCCCTCCCCAGGCCTTAAACAGTCACAGACAGCTCTACCCTGCCCGCCTCCCCCTCCCTCCCCAGGCCTTAAACAGACACAGACAGCTCTACCCTGCCCCCCTCCCCCTCCCTCCCCAGGCCTTAAACAGACACAGACAGCTCTACCCTGCCCCCTCCCTCCCCCCCAGGCCTTAAACAGACACAGACAGCTCTACCCTGCCCCCCCCCCCCCAGGCCTTAAACAGACACAGACAGCTCTACCCGGCCCCCCCCTCCCTCCCCAGGCCTTAAACAGACACAGACAGCTCTACCCGGCCCCCCCCTCCCTCCCCAGGCCTTAAACAGACACAGACAGCTCTACCTCCCCACCCCCTCCCTCCCCAGGCCTTAAACAGACACAGACAGCTCTACCCCCCCTCCCCCCTCCCTCCCCAGGCCTTAAACAGACACAGACAGCTCTACCCTGCCCCCCCCTCCCTCCCCAGGCCTTAAACAGACACAGACAGCTCTACCCTGCCACCCCCCTCCCTCCCCAGGCCTTAAACAGACACAGACAGCTCTACCCTGCCCCCTCCCTCCCTCCCCAGGCCTTAAACAGACACAGACAGCTCTACCCTGCCCCCCCCTCCCTCCCCAGGCCTTAAACAGACACAGACAGCTCTACCCCCCCTCCCCCCTCCCTCCCCAGGCCTTAAACAGACACAGACAGCTCTACCCTGCCCCCCCCCCTCCCTCCCCAGGCCTTAAACAGACACAGACAGCTCTACCCCCCCTCCCCCCTCCCTCCCCAGGCCTTAAACAGACACAGACAGCTCTACCCTGCCCCCCCCCCTCCCTCCCCAGGCCTTAAACAGACACAGACAGCTCTACCCTGCCACCCCCCCTCCCTCCCCAGGCCTTAAACAGACACAGACAGCTCTACCCTGCCCCCCCCTCCCTCCCCAGGCCTTAAACAGACACAGACAGCTCTACCCAGCCCCCCTCCCCTCCCCCCCCTCCCTCCCCAGGCCTTAAACAGTCACAGACAGCTCTACCCTGCCCCCCCCCCTCCCTCCCCCCCAGGCCTTAAACAGACACAGA
>NC_137691.1:3558597-3561097 GCF_963989245.1 Nansenia antarctica
ACCTGTCTGTCTGTCTGTCTGTGTGTGTACGCCACCAAGCAGGTACCTGTCTGTCTGTCTGCCTGCCTGTCCTGTCTGTACGCCACCAAGCAGGTACCTGTCTGTCTGTCTGTGTGTGTGTCTCTCTGTCTGTCTGTGTGTCTGCCTGTCTGCCTGCCTGTCTGTCTGTCTGTCTGTGTACGCCACCAAGCAGGTACCTGTCTGTCTGTCTGTGTACGCCACCAAGCAGGTACCTGTCTGTCTGTCTGTCTGCCTGTCTGTGTACGCCACCAAGCAGGTACCTGTCTGTCTGTCTGCCTGTCTGTTTCTCTGCCTGTCTGTGTGTGTGTCTGTCTGTCTGTCTGTCTGTCTGCCTGTCTGTGTACGCCACCAAGCAGGTACCTGTCTGTCTGTCTGTCTGTCTGCCTGTCTGTTTCTCTGCCTGTCTGTGTGTGTGTCTGTCTGCCTGTCTGTCTGTGTACGCCACCAAGCAGGTACCTGTCTGTCTGTCTGCCTGTCTGTCTGTGTACGCCACCAAGCAGGTACCTGTCTGTCTGTCTGTGTACGCCACCAAGCAGGTACCTGTCTGTCTGTCTGTCTGCTCCAACACCTACGCCACCAAGCAGGTACCTGTCTGTCTGTCTGTCCTGTCTGTCTGTGTACGCCACCAAGCAGGTACCTGTCTGTCTGTCTGTCTGTCTGTCTGTGTACGCCACCAAGCAGGTACCTGTCTGTCTGTCTGTCTGTCTGTCTGTGTACGCCACCAAGCAGGTACCTGTCTGTCTGTCTGTCTGCCTGTCTGTCTGTGTACGCCACCAAGCAGGTACCTGTCTGTCTGTCTGTCTGTTTCTCTGTCTGCTCCAACACCTACGCCACCAAGCAGGTACCTGTCTGTCTGTCTGTGTACGCCACCAAGCAGGTACCTGTCTGTCTGTCTGTCTGTCTGTCTGTCTGTCTGTCTGTCTGTCTGTCCTGTCTGTCTGCCTGTCTGTCTGCCTGTCTGTCTGTCTGCCTGTCTGTCTGTGTGTCTGTCTGTGTGTCTGTCTGTCTGCCTGTCTGCCTGTCTGTGTGTCTGTCTGTCTGTCTGTATGTCTGTCTGTCTGTCTCTCTGCCTGTGTACGCCACCAAGCAGGTACCTGTCTGTCTGTCTGTCTGTCTGCCTGCCTGTTTCTCTGTCTGCTCCAACACATACGCCACCAAGCAGGTACCTGTCTGTCTGTCTGTCTGCCTGCCTGTTTCTCTGTCTGCTCCAACACATACGCCACCAAGCAGGTACCTGTCTGTCTGTCTGTCTCTCTGTCTGTGTACGCCACCAAGCAGGTACCTGTCTGTCTGTCTGTCTGCCTGTCTGTTTCTCTGTCTGCTCCAACACATACGCCACCAAGCAGGTACCTGTCTGTCTGTCTGTGTGTCTGTCTGTGTACGCCACCAAGCAGGTACCTGTCTGTCTGTCTCTCTCTCTCTCTCTCTGCCTGTCTCTCTGTCTGTCTGTCTGTCTCTGTCTCTCTCTCTCTCTGCCTCTCTCTCCGTCTCTGTGTCTCTCTCTCTGTCTGTCTCTGTGTCTCTCTCTGTCTCTCTGTCTGTCTGTCTCTCTGTCTCTGTCTGTCTGTCTCTCTGTCTCTGTCTGTCTGTCTCTCTGTCTCTGTCGGTCTCTCCCTCCCTGTCTCATCATCTCTCCCTCCATAGACGGTGCATGCAGTGACGGGCGTGGTCCAGCCCTCTCCCCCCCCCACCCTGGCCCCCCCCGGGGGCTCTGCCTCGGCCCCCCCGCCCCTCCACTCCCCCCGCCTGCGCACGGAGCAGCTCATCACGGGGAACAGCGCCCCCAACAGCCCCATGGCCATGCTCAACATCAGCAACTCCAACCACGAGAACGAGGTGGGCACGACAACACTCATATACACACACACACACACACACACATATATATACACATATATACACTCATATACACACACACACACACACACACACATATATACACACACAGAGAACGAGGTGGGCACGACAACACTCATATACACACACACACACACGTATATATATACACACACACACACATAGATACACACACACAGAGAACGAGGTGGGCACACATACACACACATATATGCACGCATAAATGCATAAATGCATAAATTCCTTTATCTAGACAAATGCCAAAGCCATTGACAGCTGTTATAATCTGAGAGGAAATGTTCTGTAATTCATTGTATTTCCAATGACCCTGGGCTTGACCTAGCTGATCACACACGCACACACACACACACACACATACACACACACACACACACACACACACACACACACACACACCATAAAGCCTGCACACGTTCAATCAGAGTAGATGATTGAGGGACACAGAGCCGTGTGGTATATGGTCTGATCACACACACGCCTACACACATACACACACAGACACACACACACAGACACACACACACACACACACACACACACACAGAGCCGTGTGTATATGGTTTGATCAGGGCCTGTATAAGACAGAGCATTACCCCCCAGC
>NC_137691.1:3578597-3583759 GCF_963989245.1 Nansenia antarctica
CCGGAATGTGGGTTCAGATGACGTCTTTAGGACGTCTTATGGACTACAGAAGACGATTCTGTAGTCCACAAGACATCCTAAGGACGTCATCTGGACGTCCTAGAAAGACGTCATCTGAAGCCACATTCCGGCTTCCCTGAGGACGTCTTTTGGGCTCTTTGTTTACTGGGAGTGTAGCAATCCAGGAAGGTGCTCTTAGTCGCTCCAACCCAAAGCCCTGCCTCACGCTCAGGTCCTACCCAGCTACCCAGGTAGTCAAGAGACACCTGTACCCAGTCACCCAGGTACCCAGGTGCTCAGAGTACCCAGGTAGACAGGTAGACAGGTAGACAGGTGGACAGGTAGGCAGGTAGACAGGTAGGCAGATAGACAGATAGACAGATAGACAGGTAGACAGATACACAGGTAGACAGGTAGACAGGTAGACAGGTAGACAGGTAGACAGGTAGACAGATAGACAGATAGACAGGTAGACAGGTAGACAGGTAGACAGGTAGACAGGTAGACAGGTAGACAGGTGCTCAGGTGTTCAGAGTACCCAGCCACACCACCAGGATCTGCCTTCACACTTCACACACCCCCAGAACCAGCCTGCCAACGTGCCTTGCCATGCATCCGCTGCCTGACCCCCTGCCCCCCCCCCTCTGGGTCAGATGGGCTAGCGTGTGATAGACGGAGAGAGGGAGAGAGGGAGAGAGGGATGTATTCATCCTCGTTAGCGGAAGGGGGGAGAGGTTGTAAATAGGGTAGCTAGAGAGGAGCGGGGCGCTGAGATTGGCTCATCGAATGCAAGTCTCCAACACACACACACAGACATACACACACACATGCAGATACACACACGCACACACACGCACACACACACACACACACACACGCAAACAAACAGTGTGCCTTGAGGCTGTGTTCAAATCAACCCTTTGAGAGCGAGACCTTTGTGCCTCTGGGAGTCCACCCGGGACAGCTAGGCTAGCTAGCTAAGCTAGCTCAGAACCCCGCTTCAGGCTACGACCTCACTGTGGCTGTTGTTGTTGTTGTTGTTGTTGTTATTGTCGTTGTCGTCGTTGGCTAGTAGCAAGCTCTGCTGAAAACGCCACTCGCTCTTAGCTCAAGTCCTCATTGTGAACCTCCCCCCCCCCTCCACCCACCCAGGAAGGAAGGAAGTGTCTCATACGAAAAGTTACGATAGCGCGGAAAAAATTAAACGTAGCATGTTCTTCTTCATTCATATCTCTGATGTTTTACTGACGCCCTCAGGAATGGTGCCCCTGTTCCAGCGCAGGTCCCCTAGGCAACGGTAAACAACAACAACAACAACAACGGCATCACAGTGAGGAAACCATGACAACCGTGAGAAGTTGGCGGTTGTTGTGGTCGTAGCTTTGAGACTTGAGGTCTGTTTGTGTGTCTTGTCTGTGCCACCCACCCATCCTGTAAAGGCCTGGGGTCTCCATTTTGATTTGATATGGCTTATGATCAGTACCAAGACAAAAAAAGGAAAGAGAGGATGAAATGATGACGGTTTTTGATGATTTTGATGAAAAAGATGAGAAGGTATTTGTTTGTATTCTTTTATTATACTTTTTTTGTTGTCGTTGTTTTTATTTTATCTTCCCAAAGCACTGGAAAAAAAACCTATATTATTTTATTGACTTTGTACATGAAAGATTTTATGAAATGAGTTTTATTTCAGATGTTTTATGCCACTAAGCCACTTAAATGTGTTTTTATTTTATCTGTATTTTTTTGTCATTTTTATTCTATTTTTATTTTATTCCTAAAAAAATGACCTTTTTTTCCTCCCTCAGAGCCATTTTAAATATGAAAGTATTTAAACCACTGGCATTGCCGTGCGTAAGCAGTGGGGAGCCATATTATATAGTGTTTCTCTTTTTGTGTAAAGAATCGTTCAAATTTCAACTGGCTTTTAAGAAATGAAAAGAACAATGTAAATGTATGATGTCATTTTTATATTGATTGGGATTTTTGTTATTTTATTTTTTCTTGTTCTTTCTTTTTTCTTTTCTTTTTTAAACCATAGACTAAGTTGAGAGGTGATTCTTTTGATTTTATTCAGTTTTTAATTGCGCTTTCTGTGCACGTGAAAGGTTGACCTTTGACCTGTAGCTCTGACGCCACCTCAGACAGAACAGGGGGGGGGGGGGGGGCGCGCGCCCGTCGCACCGGGTGCCCCCCCCCCCCACCCTGCCCCCCCACCAGACTCTGGTTTCCATGGAGACAGACAGACGACCGCTTTTCTGGTGAACTCTGAGCTTCCGTAGAGGAGTTTGGTTGCCATAGCATCGACATAGTGTCGTACAGACCTGACTCTCTCTCTCTCTCTGTCTATCCCTCTCTCTCTCTCCCCCTCTCTCTCCCTCTCTCTCCCTCTCTTTCTCTCTCTCCCTCCCTCTCACTCTCTCTCTCACTCTCTCTCTCCCTCTCCCTCTCTCTCCCTCTCTCTCTCTCTCTCTCTCTCTCTCTCTCTCTCTCTCTCTTACTCCCTCCCTCTCTCCCTCCATCTCCCTCTCTCTCCCCCCCCTCTCTCTCCCTCTTTCCCACCCTCCCCCCTCTCTCTCTCTCTCTCCCTCTCTCTCTCTCCCAGTTCCTCTCTCTCTCTCTTACTCCCTCCCTCCCTTCCCTCTCTCCCTCTCTCTCCCCCTCTCTCTCCCCCTCCCTCTCTCCCCCCCCTCTCTCTCTCATTCTGCCAGAGTTCTACCTTTTCCCTGCTCCAACATTTGTAATCAGTTTTAATTGTGTTATTGTTGTTGTTGTTTTTATTGTTGTCCACTCGACACTCCAAAGCCCTTGTCTGCAGACCCCCCCCCCCCCCTCCTCTTCCCCCCCCCCCCCTCCTCTTCCCCCCCCCCCCCCCCCACCCCAACATTGTCACTGGAGGGACTGTGCCAGGCAGACCATGCAGGAGAAACTGGCATTCTGGTTTTTTGCTTTGGATATAAAACGTTTTACCAAAATCCACCCGCTGGCTCTCAGAGTGTTTCTTTAGCGTGTGTGTGTGTGTGTGTTCTTTAGTGTGTGTGTGTTCTTTAGCGTGTGTGTGTGTGTCATGTTTCTGTAAAACGCAGCATACTGATGATGATGATGATGGTGATAAAGTAGTTTCCTTAACATTATTTAGCATCGTGTGTGTGTGTGTGTGTGTGTGTGTGTGTGCGTGCGTGTGTGTGCGTGCGTGTGTGCGTGTGTGCTATAGACTAGGCAGATGTTTAACGCTAAATCACCATCTATACACAAGCATAAGGGCCCTACACAATTACACCCACTCACACACACAAGATTCAGTGAGTCTAGTTAGTATGAACGCCTGAATGGTGGAGGTTGGGATTACAGGGGAGGATAAACTGATGAACTGATCCTAGATCTGTACTGGAGGACGACCACACTCACACTTCTTCTTGGAGAAGAAGACCTCATCATCCCTGGTTTACACACTGTGGCATTACCGTCTGTGTCCACCAGGTGGCGTACAGACCTGACTCTCTCTCTCTTTCTCTTCCTCTCCCTCCCTCCCTCTCTCTTCCTCCCTCCCTCCCTCTCTCTCTCCCCTCCCTCTCTCTCTCTCCCTCCCTTCCTCTCTCTCCCTCCCTCTCCTCTCCTCCTCAAGACCTCATCCCTGGCTTACACACTGCCTGCGTTACCTTCTCTGTCCACCAGGCGGCGCCAGAGGCCCACAGATCCCAGGGCGTCCAGGGCCGGCCTCCTCCCTCTCTCTCTCCCTCTCTCTCTCCCTCTCTCTCTCCTCCACAGCGCCCGGCTCATTTATTCTGTGTAACAATCACAGAAAGAGAGCTGCAATGCAATTAACCTATTTTTAAATACCATTTTATTAGGGCAGTTTATCCCCAATGAAGAGAGGCTTAAAATAGGATGATGATGGGGGGGAGGAGGGGGGGAGGGAGGGAGGGGGGAGGATAATGAGTATGCTGTAATTTCACTAAGGCTCTCTTTCTCTCTTCACCTCTCTTCTGAAATCCTCAAAGCACACAGAAATACACACACACACACACGAGTGACGACATGTACTGCTTTGTAGCAATTACCAATCAATCAGAAAACACGTGAATGGGACCGGAGACAGAAAATGAATATTCATATTATTAAAAAATGTAATATGATGATATGTTGTGTTTCTTGCTCATACTGGACACACGGTTCCATAGATGTGATTGTGATGTAACACTTTAAAGACAGACTGCGTTGTGTGTGTGTGTGCATGTGTGTGTGTGTGTGTGTGTTACCTCAGAGAGGGTATGTGGGTATGAGCCTACAGTGTTTTATCTCACTTAGCCTGGAGCCCACCCACCCAAGGCCCCGCCCTCCCCTCCTCCCCTTAGCCCCCCTCTCCTCTCCTTAGCCCCCCCCCCTCCTCCCCTTAGCCCCGCCCCCCTCTCCTCCTCTTAAGCCCCCCCCCTCTTCTTAGCCCCCCCGCCCCTCCTCTCCTTAGCCCCCCTCTCCTCTGCTTAGTGTCTAGGGTGGTCTCTCTCTCTTGTCTATTACACTCTGATGCATCAAGAGTTTCAAACCTGTGTGTGTGTGTGTGTGTATTCTCACTGTGTGTGTGTGTGTGTGTGTGTGTGTGTGTGTGTGTAGTCATTGACTCGAGCGGTGCAGTAATGCCAGATCAGTCGGTGGTCTCTATACCCCCCCTCCTCTCCTCCTCCCCCCCTCCTCTCCCCCTCTCCCCCCCTCCCCCCCCCCTCCTCCTCTCCTCTCCCCCCCCCCTCCTCTCCTCCTCTCCCCCCTCCCCCTCCTGATGTATTAGGTCCGGTGCAGCCAGTGAGGTGATCCATATCTGCCATTAAACAGCCTTTCTGGGCTTAAATCACCGCAATCATATTCCTTATACACACACCCACCTCCCTCCTCCCCCACCACCACCCCACGCACACACACACATGCACACACACGCTCCCGAGTGAGAGTGTGTGTGCCTGGCGTAGGGTACCCATCTACAGGCCCATTCTCGCAGGTCTTTATGATGCTAATGTACTCCCCGCTCTAATAAATCCCTATAGAGCTGAAGAGAGCAGATCTTATGGCTCGCTCTGAACAGCAGTACTCCCCCACCCGCTCCCTCCCTCCCTCCCTCCCTCCCCCCTAACCTCCCTCCCTCCCCCCACCTCCTCACACACACACCCATA